>NC_135979.1:2872107-2933228 GCF_053455715.1 Rhinoraja longicauda | reverse complement strand
CTGCAAATTACAGAAAGGAATGTAGGTGTAATGAAATGAGGCCTGGTAGAATTCGATGTTTACTTTTCAAAACACAGCTATGTAACCTCTAAACTTTCATGATTGTTCATTTCTTTTCACTAAACTTTTCGCCAATGAAATTGTAAATTATAACACAGTGCATAACGAGAGATAGACACAAAGTGCTGGAGTAACTCAACGGGTTAGGCAGCATCTCTGGAGAGAAGGAATGGGACGGATGACGTTTCGGGTTGAGACCCTTCTTCAGAGCGATGTCAGGGGACGGGGCGGGACAGAGGTAGAATGTAGTCGGAGACAGTAAGACTGGTGGGAGAACTGGGAAGGGGGAGGGGACGGAGAGAGAGGGAAAGCAAGGGCTATCTGAAGTTAGAGAAGTCAATGTTCATACCGCTGGGGTGTAAGCTGCTCAAGCGAAATATGAGGTGCTGTTCCTCCAATTTGCGCTGGGCCTCACTCTGACAATGGAGGAGGCCCAGGGCAGTAAGGTCAGATTGGGAATGGGAGGGGGAGTTGAAGTGCTGAGCCACTGGGAGATCAGGTAGGTTAAGACAGACTGAGCGGAGGTGTTGAGCGAAACGATCGCCGAGCCTGCGCTTGGTCTTGCCGATGTAGAAACGTTGACACCTGGAACAGTGGGTACAGTAGATAAGGTTCACTTGCACCTCCTCCAACCTCATCGACTGTATCCACTGAAGAAGGGTCTCGACCCGAAGCATCACCCATTCCTTCTCTCCAGAGGTGCTGTGTGGCCCGCTGTGTTACTCCAGCATTTTGTATCTATCTATCTATCTATCTATCTATCTATCTATCTATCTATCTATCTATCTATCTATCTATCTATCTATCTATCTATCTATCTATCTATCTATCTATCTATCTATCTATCTATCTATCTTTGAATGGCGGAGTAGACCTGATGGGCCGAATGGCCTAATTCTGCTCCTATCACTTATGAACTAATCATCTGGTAAAGTGATTTTTTTTCAAAATTCAAAATATACTTTATTCGAGAAATAAATATATACAAAACATGTTCCTCACAAAACTCCATCCGATATTCTCGGAGGCTATATATACATTCAATACACCAATTATTACCCGCCACCCTTGTCACTCATGTGGCCCACTGGCGTGGAACCCTTCCCATATTTTGGGGGGTGTCTCCACCACACGCTGCCCCCCCCCAGGTTTGAATGACAAGCTCACTGCAGAACAAACCTGTGATTCTCAGTCGAAGTGTCAAACATCCAGCTGCAGCAATCACAGTAATGAGCATTGGCGAGGCAGAGCTTTGGGTGAGAGATCAGCCCAACATTTCAGCTCTGAGCTCATTGCAGCTTCTTCCAGCCTTGCCGTTCATTAAACCGATGCCACACATAATCACAAAACAAACAGGAGTTAAAAAAAAAAAATCAAAATCTCAAATGGAAATGAGGATTAGATAATTGGCTCGATGTGAAACCGGAGTCACAAGCTGTGCGGCTGCCCGTTTAGATTCACTGTGCTGTGCAGACCGCAAACACTCAGATCTCAATCACGGCAGGGTGGCGCAGCGGGTAGAGCTGCTGCCTCACAGTGCCAGAGACCCGGGTTCGATCCTGACCATGGGCGCTGTCTGTGCGGAGTTTGTAAGCTCCCCCCGTGACCTGTGTGGGGTTTTCTCCGGGTGCTCCGGTTTCCTCCCGCACTCCAAAGACGTGCAGGTTTGTAGGTTAATTGGCTTCGTTAAAAATTGTAAATTGTCCCTCGTGTGTAGGATAGTGCGTGTGTACGGGGTGATCGCTGATCGGCGCGGACTCGGTGGGCACGTTTCCGCACCGTATCTCTCAAGTCTAATGTCTAACGTTATTTAGAAGAATGAGGGGGGGGCCTCATTTTCACTGAACAGTGAAAGGCCTGGATGTGGAGAGGATGTTTCCACCAGTGGGAGAGTCTAGGACCAGAGGCCACAGCCTCAGAATTAAAGGACACACCTTTAGAAAGGAGATGAGGAGGAATTCCTTTAGCCAGAGGGTGGTGAATCTGTGGAACTCATTGCCACAGACAGCTGTGGAGGTCAAGTCAATGGATATTTTAAAAGCGAAGATTGACAGGTTCTTGATTAGAACGGGAGTCAGGTGTTATGGGGAGAAGGCAGGAGAGTGGGGTTGAGAAACAGGCAACACCTGTAGTCAGGATCCAACACCTTCTCTCAAACATGCAGTATAAGAAAATAACTGCAGATGCTGGTACAAATCGAAGGTATTTATTCACAAAATGCTGGAGTAACTCAGCAGGTCGGGCAGCATCTCAGGAGAGAGGGAATGGGTGACGTTTCGGGTCGAGATCCTTCTTCACTCAAACATGTTGTTCACCATTTCTGAAAGGCAGGTTTGTTGAGGTGTTGATGGGATCACAGAATGGTTACAGCTCAGAAGGTCCCACAATGACTCTGACCAGGGTAACTCTCTTGTTAACCCACCAACCCATTCTCCATTGCCCTATTGTTTTATTTAACCAGTGTTTTTATCCAACTCACTTCTGACGTCCACAATGGGACAAGGCCTAACAAACAGCAAACAATGTGTAGGAAGGAACTGCAGATGCTGGTTTAAACCAAAGATAGACACAAAATGCTGGAGTAACTCAGCGGGACAGGCAGCATCTCTGGAGTGAAGGAATAGGTGACTTTTCGGTCGGCACCCTTAGAAACATAGAGACAGAGAAAATAGGTGCAGGAGGAGGCCATTTGGCCCTTCGAGCCAGCACCGCCATTCATTGTGATCATGGCTGATCATTCTCAATCAGTAACCCGTGCCTGCCTTCTCCCCATATCCCTTGATTCCGCTAGCCCCTAGAGCTCTATCTAACTCTCTTTTAAATCCATCCAGTGAATTGGCCTCCACTGCCCTCTGTGGCAGAGAATTCCACAAATTCACGACTCTCTGGGTGAAAGCGTTTCTTCTCACCTCAGTTTTAAATGGCCTCCCCTTTATTCTTAGACAGTGGCCCCTGGTTCTTCAGACTAGTTCGGGAAGAAGGGTCTCGGCCCGAGACGTCACCCATTCCTTCTCTCCAGAGATGCTGCCTGACCCGCTGAGTTACTCCAGCATTTTGTGTCTATCTTCGGTTTAAACCAGCGTCTGCAGTTCCTTCCCACACAGGGGACATATCTCCAGCACTTCGGCAGGCAGTGCGGATTCCAATCACACAGTTTGCTCATGTGCCTCTTTAAACCATTCCCTTTTAGTTGATCTCTGGCCTCTGGCCCATCGTCCTTCCATCAAGGGGAACAGCAGCCATTGTTCATTCAATCAATACGATATAATTTCAGAAGCAGATACACCAAGCAATTTGATTTAAGTTCGTTCATTAAGCAGAGTTGCTATCACTAGCATTTATAGTACTATCTTTTCAGACTCTTCATATGTTCATCAGTTAATCAGTTCTAGGAGCAGAATTAGGCCATTCGGCCCATCATGTCTAGTCTGCTATTCAATCATGCCTGATCTATCTCTCCTTCTCCACCCCATTCTCTGCCTTCTCCCCATAACCCCTGACACCCGCACTGATCAAGTATCTGTCAATCTCCGCCTTAAAAATACGCAATGACTTGGCCTCCACAGCCGTCTGTGGCAATGAATTCCTAGACTCTCCCACTAGTGGAAACATCCTCTCCACATCCACTCTATACTGGACTTTCATTAACTCTTGAGCTAAGAAAGATACAAAGTGCTGGAGTAACTCAACAGGTCAGGCAGCATCTGTGGAGAAAATGAATAGGTGACATTTCGGGTCGAGTCTGAAGACGGGTTCCAATTCGAAACGTCATCTATCCATGTTCTCCAGAGATGCTGCCTGACCCGCTGAGTTACTCCAGCACTCTGTGAAACGTCACCTATCCATGTTCTCCAGGGATGCTGCCTGACCTGCTGAGTTACTCCAGCACGTTGTGTCTTTTTTTGTAAACCAGCACCTGCAGTTCCTTGTTTCTCCAAACTCTTGAGCTAAACTGATTGCAAGGCTGTTTAAGAATCAACTATACTGGAGGACCTGGTGTTACATATAAGCCGCAATTTGTAACGATAACACATTTATTTCCTTAAAAGACATCGGTTAATTATCTTTTTTACAACACTCCAGTAGTTTTTACGGTCACATTTATTGAATCTGTTTTCCTAATTCTAGAATTACTTAATTACTTGAATTTATGTTCGCTGGATAAGCTTGGATTTCAACTCACTTGTCTGGGTTATGGATCTAAACACGTGTATGCATGTCCATAACTTAGCTACTGTACAACCATGTAAGATATTTAGTGGTCACAGAGGTGGGGTGGATAGAGTGGATGTGGAGAGGATGTTTCCACCAGTGGGAGAGTCTAGGACCAGAGGTCACAGCCTCAGAATTAAAGGACGTTCCTTTAGGAAGGAGATGAGGAGGAATTTCATAAGTCAGAGGGCGGTGAATCTGGGGAATTCTTGTGGGGGCCAAGTCAGTGGATATCTTTTAATACTGAGATTGATAGATTGTTGATTAGTACGGGTGTCAGGGGTAATGGGGAGAACCAGGAGAATGGGGTTAGGAGGGAGAGATAGGTCAGCCATGATTGAATGGCCGAGTAGGCCTGATGGGCTGAATGGCCTAATTTCTGCTCCTTTCACTTATGAATTTTGGACAGATTAAGGTAGTAAATTGGGATAGAAAACATTTAGATTTAGACTTGAGAGGTCACATTTTCCCCACAGAGAGTGGTGGGGGCCTGGAACACGTTGCCAGGGGTGGAGGCAGGTACAATAGTGGTGTTTAACGAGGCTTTCAGACAGGCACATGGAAGTGCAGGGAATAGAGAGAAATGGAAGAAATTTCATAGCACATTTATGTAGGTAACTTTATGTGTCAAATAAACTTGACTTGACTTGAAGGAACTGCAGATGCTGGTTTACCCTGAAGATAGACACAAAATGCTGGAGTAACCCAGCGGGACAGGCAGCATCTCTGGACAGATGGAATGGGTGACGTTTCGGGTCGAGACCCTTCTTCAGAATGAAAGTCAGGGGAGAGGAGATGAGAGAGGGGATAGGTGACATTTCGAGTATGAAGAAGACTACTCCAAAGACGTACAGGTATGTAGGTATGTAGGTTAATTGGCTGGGTAAATGTAAAAATTGTCCCTAGTGGGTGTAGGATAGTGTTAATGTGCGGGGATCGCTGGGCGGCACGGACTTGGTGGGCCGAAAAGGCCTGTTTCCGGCTGTATATATATGATATGATGATAAGGGTCTCAATCCGAAGTATGAAGGGTCTCAATCCGAACCGCCACCTATTCGAAGGGTCGAATGGCCTACTCCTGCACCTATTGTCTATTGTCTATTCCTTTTATCCAGAGATGCTGCCTGTCCCGCTCAGTCACTCCAGCATTTTGTGTCTATCTTTTGAGAACTAGGATTCCTTCTCTCCAGAGATGCTGCCTGTACCTGCGGAGTTCCTCCAGCATGGCGGCACAGTGGCACAGCGGCACAGCGGTAGAGTTGCTGCCTTACAGCGAATGCAGCGCCGGAGACTCAGGTTCGATCCCGACTACGGGCGCCGTCTGTACGGAGTTTGTACGTTCTCCCCGTGACCTGCGTGGGTTTTCTCCAAGATCTTCGGTTTCCTCCCACACTCCAAAGGCGCACAGGTATGTAGGTTAATTGACTGGGTAAAATGTGAAAATTATCCCTAGTGTGTGTAGGATAGTGTTCGTGTGTGGGGATCGCTGGGCGGCGCGGACACGGTGGGCCGAAGGGCCTGTTTCCTCACACTGTATCTCTAAATCTAAATCTAATTTAAAAAAAAAATTTGTGTCTATCTTTTGAGAACTAGGATTCCTTCTCTCCAGAGATACTGCCTGTCCCGCTCAGTCACTCCAGCATTTTGTGTCTCCCTTGGATCGTGCAGAAGCAGGCGAGATCAGTTTGACACGGCTCAAGCACTGTGGGCCACAGGGCTCTAAGTCCTCTGCCCTTTAATTCATCCGAGCGGAAGCCAGCCCCGGACAAACACACCAGTGTTGTGCTTGAAGAATCAGCCGCCAGCCTCGGGCAGCCAGTTTAACATCACACCCGTCACGTCATTCTGATCCACCGCCCCGCACCCGAACAAAAGGTTTGATTTTCCCACTTCCCCGCCAAAGCCGGGTGCATTTGTTCAACAGGAAGCAGCCGGCTTTCTTTCTGAATGCTTCGGCTGAGTCAGCACTGGTCGCAGAGAGAGAGAGTACCAGCCCGCCCCATTAGCTCATCTTTCCAAAACAGCGATTAGGAGCTGGAGACCGTGGGCTCAGAACTAGATGTTGCCAACTTCCTCACTCCCAAATACGGGACAAAGGGTGACGTCACGGCCCCGCGCCCCACGTGACCTCACCCAGGTCACACCCAGGGCTGAAGAAGGGTCTCGACCCGAAACGTCACCCATTCCTTCTCTCCTGAGATGCTGCCTGACCTGCTGAGTTACTCCAGCATTTTGTGAATAAATACCTTCGATTTGTACCAGCATCTGCAGTTATTTTCTTATATTATATCACCCAGCCAGCGGCCACGTGCTCCCGCTCCACCAATGGCGGCCGCCATTGGTGGAGCGGGAGCACGTGGCCGCTGGCTGGGTGAGGGCACGCGGGGCGGTGACGTCACCCTTTGTCCTGTATTTGGGAGCGAGGAAGTTGGCAACCCTACTAATACGGGACAAGGGCGACCCTACTAATTTAGCCCAAAATACGGGATGTCCCGGCTAATTTACGGGACAGTTGGCGACCCTACTCCTAACCAATGCGTCCGTGTGGAGCCTGTTCTGAACACTTAGAAAGATCGTCCACAGTGAATGTCCCAAACGCACGCATTTAGTCTTTCCCCTCATTCCACAGATTCACCACCCTCTGACTAAAGAAATCACCTCCTCATCTCCTTTCTGTCTTCAAGAGAGAGTTGGATTTAGCTCTTAGGGCTAAATCAAGGGATATGGGGAGAAAGCAGGAACGGGGTACTGATTGTGGACGATCAGACGTGATCATGTTGAATGGCGGTGCTGGCTCGAAGGGCCAAATGGCCTACTCCTGCACCTATTTTCTATGTTTCTATGTTTCTATCAAAGATACTAGAGGAGCAGGATGGACCACTCCGTTGAAATCGCCTATACTGAAGTGTAGTACGCAAAGGAGCGTAACGTCTGCCATTTTAGTAGGCATGTGTGATGATACCATAAAAATGCAGAAGGTATCACAAAATGCTGGAGTAACAGCGGGTCAGGCAGCATCTCAGGAGAGAAGGAATGGGTGATGTTTCGGGTCAAATTAAAGAAGGGTCTCAACCCGAAACGTCACCCATTCCTTCTCTCCTGAGATGCTGCCTGACCCGTTGAGTTACTCCAGCATTTTGTGAAACCTTCGATTTGTACCAACATCTGCAGTTATTTTTCTATTTTAATGCAGAATATATCTCATCTATCAACTCACAGGTTTTGTTATTTTTCTTTTAAATTGTTTGTGAAAGTTTCTGCCTACTAAAATGGCACCGTGACACACTACGCTATGTCCATAGAGCTCAGAAGACTATCGGAACACAGCTACCAGCCTTGGAGGGCATCTACAACACACGATGCCTCAGAAAAGCCACCAGCATCCACAAAGACTCTTCACACCCCTGCAACAGTCTGTTCGAACTCCTTCCATCGGGCAGACGATACAAGGCCTTCTACGCCCGCACCTCCAGACTCAGGAACAGCTTCATCCCCAGGGCCATAGCTGCTATGAACCGGTCCTGCTGAGCCGGATGGTCATAATAGACAATAGACAATAGGTGCAGGAGGAGGCCATTCGGCCCTTCGAGCCAGCACCGCCATTCAATGTGATCATGGCTGATCATTCTCAATCAGTACCCCGTTCCTGCCTTCTCCCCATACCCCCTGACTCCGCTATCCTTAAGAGCTCTATCTAGCTCTCTCTTGAATGTCACATCGCACAGCGAACCGGCACAGATCTACTTGCACTTTATACTGTTTTAAAACTGTTCTAATTTGTTTCATTGCGTTGTTTAAATTAATACTGACGAGCTAATTGATTTATTGCATCGTGTGGGAGGCGCATTCCCAATCTCGTTGTACCCCTGTACAATGACAATAAAGATATATTGTATTGTATTGTAAGGTCGAGTGGTCTATCTTGCTCTGCGCTGTTATCTTTGGCTTATATGTTTCTATGTTTCGATCCTGAGCGTTGAATCAGCCAGAGTCGGAAGAAAGAGAGGCCACATCAGAATAGTTTAGTTTGTTTTGTTTTTAATTCTATGTTTGTGAAGACAGGTCCTTTTTAATCTGAGGCTGTGGCCTCTGGTCCGAGACTCTCCCACTGGTGGACATGTCCACTCCCTCCCATCCCCGTCCGCTCTGTCCGGGACCTTTCTGGGAATTCAGAGGTCTCCTTGCTCGTGCAGATTGCGCAGTGCCGCCCGCAGTCAGTGTCTGTCACATCCCCAGCACAGCCTGACAGTCACAAATGGCCCGCAGGAGACACACTGCCAGTGAAAGTGCTGCGCTCGACACTCTGGGACGCCACACAGCGACAGGCAGTGCCTCTGACGCCGTGCCACGTTACCTTGCATTAGGACTTAATTTGTCTCTGGTTTTTTAAACGTGACATCACTAGCAGCGGCATCGGTTTGGATTGCGGGACAGATTCGTCACGCAGTCTTTTTGCAGATAGCTCCCTGCCTGATCCCAATAGCTCCCTGTCGACTCTCAACGTGATTCATTGCTCCCTCGGTAATAGGGTTTTAAAAACTGCAAGCCAACACGAGAGGTTTGGTTAACAACAGTCACGGTGGGGTGGGGGGGGAACAAAATGAAGCATTTTGCAGCTGGATTCTTTTTGGACGTTTCATGCTGCAGTGAACACCCAACGAATTTCAAAGCTGATCCCTCTCTCTGCTCTCGAAACCTCTCCCTCCCTTGACCAGCGACAAGCCGTGTGCAAGCCCAACACCGATCTCCCCCTGCCCTTGGTTTGCACTGCCTTGCCCTGTCATTCGTTTGTTGTTAAGTTTATTTCCTTTATTCGTTTATTGTCACGTGTACCGAGGTACAGTGAGAAGCTTTTGTTGCGTGCTAACCGGTCAGCGGAAATACAACACACGATTACAGTCGAGCCGTCCACAGTGTACAGATACATGATAAAGGAATAACGATTAGTGCGAGGTAAAGCCAGCAAAGCCCGATCGAAGATAGTCTGAGGGCCTCCAAATGAGGTAGATAGTAGTTCAGCACTGGTCTCTGGTGCGTGTGGTGGGATGGCTCACTTGCCTGGTAGCAGCTGGGAAGAAACTGTCCCTGAATCTTAAGGACCAACCCAGACCAGTTCTAGAGTTCCAGACCCCGACCGCAGGGGGCAGATTTGACTCGCCGATCGGCCGCGGAAGTCCCGATGAGGTCGAGATCAGCCGTCTCACCTGGCCCGGGTGCCACGTTTTCAGGGGGATTTCCAGGGGGGGGGGGGGTGGATTTCGAGCGCACTCTCGTAATTTTGTCCGGATTAAAGGAGGCGCCGGGCCACCAGTTGTGTGAACGGTCAGGCAGCATCTCTGGAGAGGAGGAATGGGTGACATTTTGGGTCGACCCTCCTTCTACACTGTGTAAGAAAATAACTGCAGATGCTGGTACAAATCAAAGGTACTTATTCTCAAAATGCTGGAGTAACTCAGCGGGTCAGGCAGCATCTCAGGAGAGAAGGAATGGGTGACCCTTCTTCAGACTGATGTCAGGGGGGGGGCGGGACATAGTTCCTTTAACTATCTATTCCTTTAGATAGTTCCTCTGTCCCTCTCTTCCCCTCCCCCTTCCCAGTTCTCCCACTGTCTTCCTGCCTCCATCTATATCCTTCCTTTGTCCCGCCCCCCCTGACATCAGTCTGAAGAAGGGTCTCGACCCGAAACGTCACCCATTCCTTCTCTCCTGAGCTGCTGCCTGACCTCCTTCTACATTGTATACGGCACGATTGGAATGATGTGTTGATTTTCCGCTGATTGGATAGCACACAAGAAAAGATTTTCACGTGAGAATTAACTAAACTGAAACCGAAACCCTGGCATTCCCCCTCTCTCCGTCCCGCCCCACACCCAACTAACACCAGCTTCTCGTTCTCACCCAACAAACAGCTAACAATGGGCTGTTTCCTTTATCATCGTCACTAATTTTCCATATCATTCATTGTTCTTTATCTCTCCACATCACCGTCTACATCTGAGGGGGGATCTTATAGAAACATATAAAATTCTTAAGGGGTTGGAGAGGCTAGATGCGGGAAGATTGTTCCCGATGTTGGGGGAGTCCAGAACCAGGGGTCACAGCTTAAGGATAAGGGGGAAGTCTTTTAGGACCGAGATGAGAAAACATTTCTTCACACAGAGAGTGGCGAGTCTGTGGAATTCTCTGCCACAGAAGGTAGTTGAGGCCAGTTCATTGGCTATATTTAAGAGGGAGTTAGATGTGGCCTTTTTTGCTAAAGGGATCAGGGGGTATGGAGAGAAGGCAGGTACAGGCTACTGAGCTGGATGATCAGCCATGATCATATTGAATGGCGGTGCAGGCTCGAAGGGCCGAATGGCCTACTCCTGCACCTATTTTCTATGTTTCTATGTTTCTATGTCATTTCCCTAACCTGTCTGAAGAAGGGTCTCAACCCGAAACGTCACCCATTCCTTCTCTCCAGAGATGCTGCCTGTCCCGCTGAGTTACTCCAGCGCTTTGTGTTTGTCTGCGGTTTAAACCGGCATCTGCAGTTCCTGCCTACTCTGAAAGATGGACCTAGAGAATGGCATCGGAGATTTGTGAAGCTGTGCCAACTCAATTACTTGAAGCAAATGGAGATCATGGGGAAGCAATTAGCTGCCGACGGCCAAATGGCAGAGAGCCCAGCAGGGTGCGCCACTGAGTCAGACTGACCAGAGAGCTGCTGGAACCAACTGCAGATGCTGTTTTTTTTTATATATAACAAAAATAAATGCAATCAATCATTGCAAAAATATATACAATACTGAACAATACCAAACAAACCCTCCACCGTGATACAAAATCACCCAATTATCTAAACAAATATTCTTAAATGTTAGGTGTAAGAAGGAACTGCAGATAGACAATAGACAATAGGTGCAGGAGGAGGCCATTCGGCCCTTCGAGCCAGCACCGCCATTCAATGTGATCGTGGCCGATCATTCTCAATCAGTACCCCGTTCCTGCCTTCTCCCCATACCCCCTGACTCCGCTATCCTTAAGAGCTCTATCTAGCTCTCTCTTAAATGCATCTATTGAGCTCTCTCTTGAATGCAGGTTTAAACCGAAGATAGACACAAAATGTTGGAGTAACTCAGCGGGTCAGGCAGCATCTCCGGAGAGAAGGAATGGGCGACGTTTCGGGTCGAGCCCCTCTTCAGACTGGAGCAAATTGGAAGCTTATTCACAGAGGTTCGCAAGTTCACAAATTCCAGGAGCAGAATAAGGCCATTCAACCCATCAAGTCTATTCCACCATTCAATCATAGCTGATCTATTTTTCCCTCCTAACCCCATTCTCCTGCTTTCTCCCCATAACCCCTGACACCCGTACTAAACAAGAACTGGCAAAAGTCCTGCATGATTTTATTCTCAACCCCATTTAGTTTAGAGATACAGCGTGGAAGCAGGCCCTTCGGCCCACCGAGTCCACGCCGACCAGTGATCTCCACACACTTACACTACCCTACGCACACTAGGGACAATTTACTTTTATACCAAGCCAATTAACCTATAAACCTGTACCTGTGGAGTGGGAGGAAATCCACAGATTCACATCTCCCTGGGTGAAAATGTTTTTGGAAGGAACTGCAGATGCTGTTTAAACCGAAGATAGACACAAAAAGCTGGAGTAACTCAGCGGGTCAGGCAGCATCCCTTATAGAGTTGTGTAAGAAAATAACTGCAGATGCTGGTACAAATCGAAGGTATTTATTCACAAAATGCTGGATGGAGTAACTCAGCAGGTCAGGCAGCATCTCAGGAGAGATGTGTCGGTTCGAGGCCCTTCTTCAGTTTGTACGTTCTCCCTGTAACCCACTTAGGTTTTCACCAAGTGCTCAGATTTCCTCCCATATTCCAAAGACATAATAATAATAATAATAATAATAATAATAATAATAATAATAATAATAATAATAATAATAATAATAATAATAATAATAATAATAATAATAATAATAATAATAATAATAATAATAATAATAATAATAATAGTAATAATAATAATAATAATTATTATTATTATTATTATTATTATTATTATTATTGACTATATATTATAACATTATTATTATTATTATTATTATTATTATTATTATTATTATTATTATTATTATTATTATTATTATTATTATTATTATGTCTTTGGAATATGGGAGGAAATCTGAGCACTTGGTTATAATAATAATAATAATAATAATAATAATAGTAATAATAATAATAATAATTATTATTATTATTATTATTATTATTGACTATATATTATAACATTATTATTATTATTATTATTATTATTATTATTATTATTATTATTATTATTATTATTATTATTATTATTATTATTATTATTCACATTTACATTACATTTGTTTAAATGTTAATTGATGTACATTGTCCCTTTTCAAATAAATAATAATAATAATAATAATAATAATAGAACAATAGAGGTATTCTATTATTATTAACTATATATTATAACATTATTATTATTATTATTATTATTATTATTATTATTATTATTATTATTATTATTATTATTATTATTATTATTATTATTATTGTTATTATGTCTTTGGAATATGGGAGGAAATCTGAGCACTTGGTTATAATAATAATAATAATAATAATAATAATAATAATAATAATAATAATAATAATAATAGTAATAATAATAATAATAATTATTATTATTATTATTATTATTATTATTGACTATATATTATAACATTATTATTATTATTATTATTATTATTATTATTATTATTCACATTTACATTACATTTGTTTAAATGTTAATTGATGTACATTGTCCCTTTTCAAATAAATAATAATAATAATAATAATAATAGAACAATAGAGGTATTCTATTATTATTAACTATATATTATAACATTATTATTATTATTATTATTATTATTGTTATCATTATTATTATTATTATTATTATTATTATTATTATTATTATTATTATTATTATTATTATTATTATTATTATTATTATTATTGTTATTATTATTATTTATTTGAAAAGTGACAATGTGCATCAATTAACATTTAAACAAATGTAATGTAAATGTGAATTAAACATGCAGATTGATAGGTCAATTGGCTTTTGTAAATGATCCCTAGTGTGTGTAGCATAGAACTAGTGTACGGGCGATGGCTGGTTGGCATGGACTCGATGGTCTGAAGGGCCTGTTTCCACGCTGTATCTCCAAACGAAACAAAACCGATAGGCAGGTAGACGCAAAATGCTGGAGTAACTCAGCGGGTCAGGCAGCATCTCGGGAGAGAAGGAATGGGTGACCCATTCCTTCTCTCCCAAGATGCTGCCTGATCCGCTGAGTTACTCCAGCATCTTTTGTCTACCTTCGATTTAAACCAGCATCTGCAGTTTTTTTTCCTGTGGATTTTCCTATGCAGCGTTGAGAAGGATATGGACCAAATGCAAGCAAATGGGACTAGTCCAATACTCCCTACTTGGCAGGCATGGACAAGGCGGGCCGAAGGGCCTGTTTCCATGCTGTTCGGCTCCATGACTCTAGGAATGCATTCTTACAAAGATGCCAACACCAAGCTTGATCTTCAATGCTGTACAGCTTGCCTAGGCTCCTTTTATATTGCCTTTAAAGTTCCTTTTTCAAATAATATTTGACCTTTCCAATCGACTATCATAAATAATATTACAATAATGTTGCCCGCTGAGAAACAGGGAAGAGTTCAGCCACAGCGTTATTAATATTTAATTGATATTTATCAGGGAAATATGTTTTTAAGAATGTCCTCATTGAGTGTGAGGAAGGCAGGCAGCCACATAAAACTGAGATTAAGCTGTGATGCCCAGTTCAATCCTTCTTGTTTTTTTGTTATTTTCCTCTTGGTCCCACAGTGTAGTTTCCCATGATGTATTGCGATTTCCTTCCCAGCCCTAATGCTTCTTTTGGCAAAGTGGAAAATAAAAACTGGCCTTGATGAAATATTTACAAACGAGTTGGCATCTGGAAGGGGAAGATAGGTTTACACTGCATGTGGGACTTCCAAGGGAGGCAGATGAAGCACTTCCAAAAGCAGCAAGCAATCTTTTCCATTCACATCCTCTGCTCGCCTGCTGTGCGATTCAAGACTCCAGCACTTTCCCCCTTTTTTTTTAGCTTAGCTTAGTTTAGTTTAGAGATACAGCGCGGAAACAGGCCCTTCGGCCCACCGACCATTCACACTAAAGATAAGACATTGTGGCCTTCCATCACAGTGAGGAGAGGACTGGAGGAGACTCACTGTGATGGATGTTTTCTTGATGGATGTTTCTTTTGTGTGTTTTGGGGGTTGTGTAATTTTAATGCCTATTTTGATGCTTTTGTTGTTGGACTGTGGGTGACTGAATTTCGTCCAATTTGGATGACAATAAAGCTATCTTGAATCTTGAATCTTGAATCTTGAAACCGCTGGAGTAACTCAGCAGGACAGGCAGCATCTCTGGTGGAAAGGAATGGGCGACGTTTCGGGCCGAGACCCTTACTTCAGATCGCGTGGGATCCGAGGAGAGATAGACACTGGATGTTGCAGGACTGGAGGACGTTGAGCTACAGGGAGAGGTTGAGCAAGCTAGGACTCTCTTCCTCGGAGTGCAGGAGGATGAGGGATGATCTTATGGAGGTTTATGAGATCATGGGACGAATAGATAGAGGAAATGAACAGAGTCGATTATCCAGAATAGGGGAATCAATCGAGAACCAGAGAGCATACAGCAAGTTTAAGATAAGGGGGTAAATATTTAATAAGAACCTGAGGAGCAGCTTTTTTACACAAAGAGTGGTTTGTATATGGAACGAGCTGCCGGAGGAGATAGTTGAGGCAGGTAGGTTACTAGGTTAATTCCCGGAATGGCGGGACTATCATATGTTGAAAGACTGGAGCGACTAGGCTTGTATACACTGGAATTTAGAAGGATGAGAGGAGATCTTATCGAAACGTATAAGATTATTAAGGGCTTGGACACGTTAGAGGCAGGAAACATGTTCCCAATGTTGGGTGATTCCAGAACAAGGGGCCACAGTTTAAGAATAAGGGGTCGGCCATTTAGAACTGAGATGAGGAAAAACCTTTTCAGTCAGAGAGTTGTGAATCTGTGGAATTCTCTGCCTCAGAAGGCAGTGGAGGCCAATTCTCTGAATGCATTCAAGAGAGAGCTGGATAGAGCTCTTAAGGATAGCGGAGTCAGGGGGTATGGGGAGAAGGCAGGAACGGGGTACTGATTGAGAATGATCAGCCATGATCACATTGAATGGCGGTGCTGGCTCGAAGGGCCGAATGGCCTCCTCCTGCACCTATTGTCTATTGTCTATTGTCTATTGTCTACTGGCACGTTGAAGAAACATTTAGATGGGTACAGGACAGGTTTACAGGGATATGGACCAAACACAGGCAAGTAAGTCTGGGGCATGTTGGTCGGTTTGGGCAAGTTGGGCCGAAGGGCCTGTTTCCACGCTGAATCACTCTATCATTCTCTGACTCTGTGACTCTACGGTCACGGCTTCTGTTTACAATTGAAGTTGGAGAGTTTCAGATTGATTTGTCTCTTTCCATTCTCTCTCTCTCTCTCTCTATCTTTTTGAGCTTCACTTTGCAGCTATCTTGTTTTAACCTGGTGTTCAGTGAATCTATATCCCAACTACACCTGTCCTCTGTTCTCCACTTGCCTGTCTATATACTTAATGGTTTAATGTGTTTGCTGTGAGGAGGTTTAGTTCACTTCAACCTTTGTGTAGGAAGGAACTGCAGATGCCGGTTTAAACCGAAGATGGACACAAAAAGCTGGAGTAACTCAGCGGGACGGGCAGCATCTCTGGAGAGAAGAAATGGGTGATGATTCGGGTCGAGACCCTTCTTCAGACTGGTTAGGGATAAGGGAAATGTGAGATATAGTTGATGATGTAGAGAGATAAAGAACAACGAACGAAAGATATGCGAAAAAGTAATGATGATAAAAGAAACAGGCCACTGTTAGCTGGTTGTTGGGTGAAACCGAGAAGCTGGTGCGACTTGGGTGGGTGGGGGAGGGAGGGAGAGAGAGAGAGGGAATGTCGGGGGTTTCTGTCCCGCTGAGTTGCTCCAGCTTTTTGCAACTCTTCACTTCAACCCTTCAGCACTTACCAACCACATCAGGAGACATATGAGACTCCCGAGTGGGTGGTTTATAGACAGAGGTGATCGAAACGTCTCCATCAATATGCACTGTCAATACTTCAATATCCTTGTCAGCAAATAATATAGATGTAGAACAGACTGGGATGCCCAATTTGACAAAGATCGCACTTCCATCCTGTTCATGTGGCCTTTCAACCACCAATCTCATGTCAGGAATATGGGGCCGGATGTCATCTGGGCCGAGATGCGTCTCTTGCAAACACAGAGCTTGACACTGATTTCTGACACAGATGTCACCTAGTAGACCAGAGACTAGAGAAATCTCCGGAAGGCACTCACATGGCAATCGATCCCTCTGAGAAACTCCCACCAGGTTCCGACCAGCCGTGGATAACCTGGTGCAGTCCCAACAGACTGAGGACAGGCATGGGGAGGAGCAAATCGAACGTGCTGAAGCGGGGATACACTGAAGATGTGGCTGTGGAGGGGGCCTCCAGACTATGGGAGTATAACTGCAGATGCTGGTACAAATCGAAGGTATTTATGCACAAAATGCTGGAGTAACTCAGCAGGTCAGGCAGCATCTCAGGAGAGAAGGAATGGGCGACGTTTCGGGTCGAGACCCTTCTTCAGACTGATGTCAGGGGGGCAGGACAAAGGAAGGATATAGGTGGAGACAGGAAGATAGAGGGAGATCTGGGAAGGAGGAGGGGAAGGGAGGGACAGAGGAGCTATCTAAAGTTGGAGAAGTCAATGTTCATACCGCTGGGCAAGCTGCCCAGGCGAAATATGAGGTGCTGTTCCTTCAATTTCCGGTGGGCCTCACTATGACACTGGAGGAGGCCCATGACAGAAAGGTCAGACTGGGAATGGGAGGGGGAGTTGAAGTGCTCAGCCACCGGGAGATCAGTTTGGCCAACGCGGACTATGGGATATCTCCTGAGCTGTGACATGCTGCGTGACACGCGCACTGTAGAGGATCTTGCAGAGGCCAACCGCGTGGCACTAAAGTTTGCTCGCTGTCGGCAAACAGCTGGGTGATGACACAAATAAATAAACGTCAACCCTTCAAGTGTTCAAAATGGACTGGCCATCGTTGCCAAGCTTGGAAAGTGATTACGTTGGTCGGGATCAGTGTGTTTGGTAACGAACAAACACCCAGGCCAAGTCTTATTATTTTTTCATGGATGAAGCATGGCGTTGCAATAATTTTCTTGCACCCACTTGCAACCAAACACAACAGTTATATTGCACCTACACCGTGTCAATGCACGAGGAAATGGTCATGAATTCTGCAGTGAAATGGACGGAATACTGTTGACGACTTATCTGGTAATGGAATGCAAAGGCACTCATACAGTTTGCAGATGATACAGTCGGAGCAATTTGGAAAGGCACTGCATAGTTGGTGGTGGACGTAACGGCAGAATTATTGAGCTGGTGTGCATTGAGCTGGAGCCCTTCCAAAGCAGACCGACCAATTGTGACTTTGGAATCTTTTTTTAATATTCTCAGATGACAAGATTACTCGTAAACTTGACTAACAGTAAATCGAGGTCTTAATTACAGAAACTTGACCAACAATAAAGCGAGGATTTGCACAAAGACTTAATTAACAATAAAAATGAGGTCTTCGTTACAGAATGGGACTCAGAAAAACTTAGTTAGGTGACAAACAGAATGAGATGATTATCCACAAGTCTAAATTTGTTCACAGTGAATCCAAATTTCCGTTACAATGACGGGTGCAGGTTTAAGCAATGAAATTCCTGTTAGGCTTTGTCTGTCACCATATTAGAACAATCCACATTCCCATTCACTAATTATTGTTCACCCAACAACATTACCAAAGTGGGTGGTTGTGTAGATAGTGAATATGGTTGAGAAAGATTGCAGCAGGACCTTGATCGATTGCCCAGGTGGGCTGAGGAATGGTTGTTGGAACTTAATACAGGGAAATGTGAGGCGTTGCATTTTATCAAGTCTAACATGGGCAGGACCTATGCAGTGGATGGAAGGGCGGGCTCTGGGGAGTGTTGTAGAGCAGAGGGATCTAGGAGTGCAGGTGCACAGTTCCTTGAAGGTGGAGTCACCTTTGAAGTAACTTTTTCACACAAAGGGTTTAGCTTAGTTTAGAGATACAGCACGGAAACAGGCCCTTTCGGCTCACCGGGTCCGCGCCGACCAACGATGTCCGCACATTAACACCATCCTATAACCACTAGGGACAATTTTTACATTTACCAAGCCAATTAACCTCCAAACCTGTACGTCTTTGGAGTGTGGGAGGGAACCAAAGCTCTCGGTGAAAACCCACGTAGGTCACGGGCAGAACGTACAAAACTCCGTACAGACGGCGCCCATAGTCGGGATGGAACCCGGGTCTCCGGCGCTGCATTCGCTGTAAGGCAGCAACTCTACCGCTGCACCACCGTGAACGCCTTGGTGGTGGGCTAACAGAACAAGCTGCCAGAGGAGGTAGTTGGGGCTGGGATTATCGCAACGTTTAAGAAACAGTTAGACAGGTACATGGATGGGACAGGTTTGGAGGGATATGGGCCAAACGCGGGCAGGTGGGACTAGTGTAGATGGGACATGTTGGCTGGTGTGGGCAAGTCGGGCTGAAGGGCCTGTTTCCACTCTGTATGACTCTCTGACTCTACGACCTAGAAACTGCTCATGGCCAGTTGTGTGAGCGCTCTGTGTGGTAACATCAGAGTTTATAGTTTACATTGCCAATTCAATTCTATTGATTTCAGTGAAATAAAATTCAGGAACAGTAGAGAATGCTTTGCTGATGAACGTCGAAGCTATAACATCGAAGTGGAGGTGAATTATAATAGCCAAATTGCCCTTAAGTTTAAGTATAGGTTTAAGTTTAGTTTCGTTTAGATATGCAGTGTGGAAACAAGCCCTTCGGCCCACCGAGTCCGCGCCAACCAGCAATCCCCTGTTACACCAGCACACACGAGACACCAGGGACAATTTACGACTTTTTTTACCGAAGCCAATTAACCCACAACCCTGTACGTCCTTGGAGTGTGGGAGGAAACCAGTGCACCTGGAGAAAAACCCACGCAGGTCACGGGGAGAACGTACAAACTGTGTACAGACAGCGCCCGTAGTCAGGAACGAACAACGATCTCTGGTGCTGAGGCAGTAACTCTACCCTTGGTTTAGGTTTATTAAGGTCATGTATACCGAGGTACAGAAACTATGGAATTCGAGGGTGGCACGGTGGCGCAGCTTGTAGAGCCAGGGACCCCGGTTCAATCCTGACCTAGGTTGTTGTCCGTGTGGAGTTTGCACGTTCTCCCAGTGACCGCTTGGGTTTCCTCCGGGTGCTCCGGTTTCCTCCCACATCTCAAAGACGTGCGGGTTTGTAGGTTAATCGGCCCTGTGTAAACTGCCCCCTAGAGTGCAGGGAGTGGATGAGAAAGCGTGACAGCAGAATTAGTGTGAACAGGTTTTATATTATAATCAAGAGGAAACATTATTCAAAGCAGATTCAATGCAAATTTTCCAAAGAGGATTGTATCAATATTTGATATCGACAGAAATTTGTAGGCGTAAGCGGATGGGTGGAACATGTGAAAAAGTGGAACAATAGACAATAGATAATAGATAATAGGTGCAGGAGTAGGCCATTCGGCCCTTCGAGCCAGCACCGCCATTCAATGTGATCATGGCTGATCATTCTCAATCAGTACCCCGTTCCTGCTTTCTCCCCATACTCCCTGACTCCGCTATCCTTAAGAGCTCTATCTTGAATGTATTCAGAGAATTGGCCTCCACTGCCTTCTGAGGCAGAGAATTCCACAGATTCACAACTCTCTGACTGAAAAAGTTTTTCCTCATCTCTGTTCTAAATGGCCTACTCCTTATTCTTAAACTGTGGCCCCTGGTTCTGGACTCCCCCAACATTGGGAACGTGTTTCCTGCCTCTAATGTGTCCAACCCCTTAATAATCTTATACATTTCGATAAGATCCCCTCTCATCCTTCTAAATTCCAGTGTATACAAGTCTAGTCGCTCCAGTCTTTCAACATTCCTTGTGAAAGGTTAACGGTTTGCGATGGACTGAATGGGCCATCAAGTTTAGCAATTTCACACTCAGAAGCCAATCTTTTGTCCAACATAATCACACATAAGCACTCCAGGCGTACTGTAGCACCATACCATCTCACCCAGAGGGTGGTGGGTAAACGGAACGAGCTGCCAGAGGAGGTAGTAGAGGCAGGTAGTTTAATTCAGTTTGGTTTACACCGAGGTACAGTGAAAAGCTCTTGTTGCGCGCTAATCAGTCAACAGAAAGACAACACATGATCACAATCGAACCGTCCACAGAATACAGATACGGGATAAAGTGAATGACATGAATAACCTTTAGTGCAAGATAAAATCCAGTAAATTCCAATCATAGATAGTCTGAGGGTCCTCAATAAGGTAGATGGTAGCTCAGGACTGTATTTAGTTGTTAGGATGGTTCAGTTCATAAGTTTATAAGTGATTAGAGCAGAATTAGGCCATTCGGCCCATCAAGTCTACTTAGTTTAGTTTAGTTTAGAGATACAGCACGGAAACAGGCCCTTTCGGCCCACTGGGTCCGCGCCGACCAGCGATCCCCGCACACTAACACTATCCTATACACTAGACAATTTTTACATTTACCAAGTCAATTTACCTATGAACCTGTACGTCTTTGGAGTGTGGGAGGAAACCGAAGATCTCGGAGAAAACCCACGCAGGTCACGGGGAGAACGTACAAACTCCATACAGACAGCACCCGTAGTCGGGGTCGAACCCGGGTCTCCGGCGCTGCATTCGCTGTAAGGCAGCAACTCTACCGCTGCGCCACTGTGACCGCCCATACTCCGCCATTCAATCATGGCTGATCTAGGTTTCCATCTCAACCCCATTCTCCTGCCTTCTCCCCAAGACCCTCAGTTATCGTAAAAATACAGGTGCTATATCCAACATTTAAAAGGCATTTGGGCAAGTACCTGGGTAGGACAGGTTTAGAGTGATACGGGCCAAATGCTGGCAGGTGGCACTAGTGTAGATGGGGCATGTTGGTCGGTGTGGGCAAGTTGGACAGAGGGGGCAGTTTCTGTGCTGAATGACTCTATGACTCAATAGCATGAGTAATCAGCATCACCAAAGCTTCCACTGAAGTCGGTCCACTCAACCCGTCTCACCATCTGCTTTAACACACCATGTACAGGAACCCATCATTTGTTGACTAATCAACAGTCATCCACCCATCCCCTGGACTGCACAAGTGACCTTCACTTCAGGTTCATTCAATCACTTGATTCTTTGCTGCGGATTTGTTGTGGAACATCATATTCTAGTGTAGTTTAGAGACACAAGGTGGAAACAGCACCCTCGTCCCACTGAGTCCACGCCGACCAGCGATCCCCGCACATTAACACTATCCTACCCACACCAGGGACAGTATCCTACACGACAAAATCATAAAACCTTAACAACGTTTAAGATACAACCCCTGAAAAATGTTGGCCTTCATAACAAGAGGAGTTGAGTATAGGAGCAAAGAGGTCCTTCTGCATTTGTACAGGGCCCTAGTGAGACCGCACCTGGAGTACTGTGTGCGGTTTTGGTCTCCAAATTTGAGGAAAGATATTCTTGCTATTGAGGGCGTGCAGCGTAGGTTTACTAGGTTAATTCCCGGAATGGCGGGACTGCCATATGTTGAAAGACTGGAGCGACTGGGCTTGTATACACTGGAATTTAGAAGGATGAGAGGAGATCTTATCGAAATGTATAAGATTATTAAGGGGTTGGACATGTTAGAGGCAGGAAACATGTTCCCAATGTTGGGGGAGTCCAGAACCAGGGGCCACAGTTTGAGAATAAGGGGTAGGCCATTTAGAACGAAGATGAGGAAAAACTTTTTCAGTCAAAGAGTTGTGAATCTGTGGAATTCTCTGCCTCAGAAGGCAGTGGAGGCCAATTCTCTGAATGCATTCAAGAGAGAGCTAGATAGAGCTCTTAAGGATAGCGGAGTCAGGGGGTATGGGGAGAAGGCAGGAACGGGGTACTGATTGAGAATGATCAGCCATGATCACATTGAATGGCGGTGCTGGCTCGAGCTGTCTGTCCGTGGGCGTGGGGAAGAGAGTGGAAGTTTTGTTGCCTCCATCACAGTGAGGGGGTGTTTGGAGTCACTGTGATGGACGTCATGTGTTGGGGTCATGTGTCTTGTGTTCTTTTTTGTGTGTGACTGCTATGTAGTTTCGTTCGGTACCTTGGTACCGAATGACAAATAAAGCTCTGTTGATCTGTTGAACTGTTGAAGGGCCGAATGGCCTCCTCCTGCACCTATTGTCTATTGTCTATTGAATATGGGCCAAACGCGGGCAGGTGGGACTAGTGTAGATGGGGCATGTTGGGCGGTGTGGGCAAGTTGGGCTTCCACGCTGTATGAATCTATGATGTTCGTATGTTCATAAGTCCTAGGAGCAGAATTAGGCCATTCGGCCCATCAGGTCTACTCTGCCATTCAATCATGGATGATCTACCTCTCCCATTTGCCTGTCTTCTCCCCATAACCCCTGACGCCCGTACTAATCAAGAGCATGCTTTAAAAATACCCAATGACTTGCTCTCCACAGCCACCTGTGAGCATAATGTGCAGATTAAATCCTGAATGTAAAATATGTATTTGTTTGGAAATTTATTTTAGATTTCAAGACAGCTGCTTCATTCCGTTATATTCTTGCTCTGTGAGTAAAACGTGGTTTAGGTTTAGGTTTATCATTGTCTTGTCATTGTGTGCTGGGGTACTTTGTTTTGCATGCTATCCAAACTGATCAGATAATACCATACATCAATTCTCTGCCTCAGAAGGCAGTGGAGGCCAATTCTCTGAATGCATTCCAAGAGAGAGCTAGATAGAGCTCTTAAGGATAGTGGAGTCAGGGGGTATGGGGAGAAGGCAGGAACGGGGTACTGATTGAGAATGATCAGCCATGATCACATTAAATGGCGGTGTTGGCTCGAAGGGCCAAATGGCCTCCTCCTGCACCTATTGTCTATTGTCTATTGTCTAATACAATCAAGTCAGACTCAAGTACAATAGGGGAAGATACAGAGTGCCGTTGATAGTTCTCAACATTGTATCACACCAGTTCCACAGACAAAGTCCAATGTCCGCAATGGGGTAGAGATGAATCGGACAGGACCCCAGCTTATAGAAGGGCCGTTCAGAAGCCTGCTAACAGAGGGGAAGAAGCTTTAGTTTTTAGTTTTAGTTTTAGGGTTACAGTGTGTATACAGGCCTTTCGGCCCACCGAGTTCATGCTGTCTAGCGAACACTGTACACTGTGCCCTGTCTGAAGAAGGGTCTCGACCCAAAACGTCACCCGTTCCTTCTCTCCAGAGATGCTGCCTGTCCCGCTGAGTTACTCCAGCATTTTGTGTCTGTCTTCAGTGTAAACCAGCATCTGCTGTTCCTTCCCACGCACTAGTTCTAACCCTGACACTGGGGACAGTTTACAGAAGCCAATCAACCTGCAAACCCGCACGTCATTGGGATGTGTGTGGAATCCGGAGAAAACCCACGCAGGTCGCAGAGATAACGTGCAAACTCCGCACAGACAGCACCCGTGGCAAGGTAGTAACTCTGCCGCTGAGCCAGTGCCACCCTCTGTTGTCCTTGAGTCTGGTGGTGGGTGCAGAATTGAGCAGAATGGTCATTTTAAATTTTAAAGTTATCGTCAACATGATGAAAGTTTGTAATACTCACTGAAAACTGTACGGTATGTTGCCTTTTCAAATCCTGATTACCTAAAGAGTTGGAGAATTATAAATTATATCCAGTTCTGCAATGCCAGTTAATGAAATGACATTAGAAATCTTTAGCCTCTGGGTAGAAGAACTGTTTCAAAAGATAATTGGTGGAGGGACTTTGTTCAGTTCCTGTGCATGACCTGAGGATTCTCCTTTGATTTTGGTGTAATTTGTTTGTTAATAGAGTGTGAAGTGAGGTTTTTGTGTCCTTTTCTATTCCACGTAGAGTTTGGAGTTGCTAATAGTCCGTAACTCATTGTTGTTTTTGGACTTCAACAATGATAACTTATTTTCCTTCCCACATTCGAGAACCACGGTGGCGCAGCGGTAGAGTTGCTGCCTCACAGCGCCAGAGACCCAGGTTCGATCCTGACCACGGGCGCTGTCTGTACGGAGTTTGTACGTTCTCCGCCGTGACCTGCGTGGGTTTTCTCCGAGACCTTCGATTTCCTCCCACACTCCAAAGACGTACAGGTATGTAGGTTAATTGGCTTGGTATAAATGTGTAGGACAGTGTTAGTGTGCGGGGATCGCCGGTCCACGCGGACTCAGTGGACCAAAGAGCTGGTTTCTGCACTGTATCTCTAAACTAAACCAGAGGACATAGGTTTAAGGTGAAGGGGGTCAGAGTTGATAGAAACCTGAGGGGTAACTTTTCCACACAGAGGGTGGTGGGTGTATGGAACGAGCTGCCGGAGGAGGTAGTTGAGGCTGGGACTATGGCAAAGTTTAAGAAACATTTGGACGGGTACCTGGATAGGACAGGTTTAGAGGGGTATGGGCCAAACGTGGGCAGGTGGGACTAGTGAAGATGGGTCATGTTGGTCGGTGTGGGTAAGTTGAGCCGAAGAGCCTGTTTGGACAGTTTGTCAACAATCTAAACTAAACTAAACTAAACTAAACTAAACTAGTCAACAGCTCTATGCAGCTCCCAGGGGGGTGTTCCGACTGTGTGAAAGATGATATATAAATGCAAATTATCAATGTTATCTTGGCAGACAAAGTGATGATTGCTGTTGGTAAACCGTATTGAGGGGCAGCCATAGGATGGGATGTGTCCCGTTTCCAAAGGTTCAATGGTTCTTTATTATCATAGGCACCAAGATACAGTGAGATTCTTCTCTTCCATACAGATTAATAAGATTATTCCCCCTACGTAAGTACAATCCCCAGTTAAATACAACCTGCATAGATACAGCTAGGATTGCCAACTTCCTCACTCCCAAATACGGGACAAGGTGATGTCACCGCCCCGCGCCAAACGCCCGGGCGGCCGCCATTGGTGGAGCGGGAGCACGTGGCCGCTGGCTGGGTGAGGTCACGTGGGGAGCGGGGCGGTGACGTCACCCTTTGTCCCTTATTTGGGAGTGAGGAAGTTGGCAACCCTACTAATACGGGACAAGGGTGGTCCCGTACGGGACAAACGAATTTAGCCCAAAATACGGGATGTCCCGGCTAATACGGGACATTTGGCGACCCTAGAAGCAGCCCACTGAGTCTGTGTGCAAGAGCTGCCAGGTTGCGGCTCCATTTCACAGTTCCAGCTGCTGCTGGCCATAAAAGCCCATTGCCGCCTGTTAGACTTTTGACTTTAGAGATGCAGCGCGGACACAGGCCCTTCAGCCCATCGAGTCCGTGCCGACCGGCGACCACCCCGTACGCTAGCACGATCCTACACGCGAGGGAAGACCTACAGAATCCAAGTAACCTGCAAACCTGCACGTCTTTGAAGTGTGGGCGTAAACCGGAGCACCCGGGGTGACACGGTGGCACAGTGGTAGAGTTGCTGCCTGACAGCGCTTGTACCTTATCCCCGTGACCACAAGGGTTTTCTCCGGGCGCTCCGGTTTCCTCCCACGCTCCAAAGACGTACAGGTTTGTAGGTCAATTGGCTTGGTTAAAGTGTAAACTGTCCCCAGTGTGTGTAGGATAGTGTTAGTGTGCGGGGATCGCTGGTCGGCGCGGACTCGGTGGGCCGAAGGGCATGTTTCTGTACTGTATCTCTAAACTAAACTAAACACCTGGAGAAAACACACGTGGCAACAGGGAGAAGGTAAAAACTCCGTACAGACAGCCCCCATAGTCAGGATCGAACCTGGCGCTGTGTAGCGGCAACTCTAGATTTAGATTTAGATTTTTTTGATTTAGAGATACAGCGCGGAAACAGGCCCTTCGGCCCACCGGGTCCGCGCCGCCCAGCGATCCCCGCACATTAACACTATCCTACACACACTAGGGACAATTTTTAAAAAAAATAAAATTTGCCCAGCCAATTAACCTACAAACCTGCATGTCTTTGGAGTGTGGGAGGAAACCGAAGATCTCGGAGAAAACCCATGCAGGTCACGGGGAGAACGTACAAACTGCGTTCAGACAGCACCCGTAGTCGGGATCGAACCTGAGTCTCCGGCGCTGCATTCGCTGTAAGGCAGCAACTCTACCGCTGCGCCACCGTGCCGCCCTCCATCTGGACGTCCCAGCGGCCGCCATTCCTCTCCTCGCCCGGCCACCTTCAGCATTCATCCCCCTGGGGTCACCACCTACAGCCGACCTTGAGGGCGTGGACTGTAAGACCCCCCAGTCCTTCTTTGACCCTTGAGCTGGGGGAGATGCGAAGTGTGACAACGGCGACAAAACCTCAAAGAGCTGCAAATTGTTGAAATCTTCTGTCGAATGAGCGACCAATCTCAAGTGTTCATTATTCAGCTTAGTCTATTGTCACGTGTGCTGAGGTACAGTGAAAAGCTTTTGTTGCGTGCTGACCAGTCAGCGGAAAAACAAAAGTCTGAAGAAGAGTCTCGACCCGAAAAGTTACCCGTTCCTTCTCTCCCGAGATGCTGCCTGCTCCAGCATTTTGTGTCGACCAGAGGAAAGAAAATACATGATTACAATCGAGCCATTCACAGTGTACAGACGCATGATAAGGGAATAACGTTTAGTGCAAGGTAAAGCAAGCAAAGTCCGATCAAGGATAGTCCGCGGGTCACCAAAGAGGTAGATAGTAGTTCAGCACCGCTCTCTGGTTGTGGTAGGACGGTTCAGTTGCCTGATAACAGCTGGGAAGAAACTGTCCCTGAATCTGGAGGTGTGCGTTTTCACACTTCTGTACATTTAGGAAGACAGGAACCTGACGGAATGTGTGGGAGGAAAGCGAAAGACACGGAAGCTTTTCACTGTACCTCTGCACACGTGACAATGAACTAAACTAACCAACAATCAGACAGATGGCTTAATCCCCGCTGCAGAAACACTCCACACTTTGAATTGGATGATAGCCGGTGTGAATGTTAGGTTTGGAGACCTTCTTTGGCAGGTTTTAAAACATTATTTTTTCTTTGAATTTATAGCTCCTGCTAAGACACATAAGGTTTCCCAGCTCGCAGTCTGCAATCCACTTCCTCGTCCTTCCATTTAGCCATCCTACAGTGCACTGGATAGTCTGAAAACGACAAGACTGAAGCGATATCTTGGCTGGGGATCGGGCTGAGTCAGCTTTGGCAGTGTATTTCTGCACCACATACGTCCTAATTTTTATAAACACTCACATTGAGAGGGAAGTTGGCGGAGCAGTGGAGAAAGGAAGGAGGTTTAAAGGATCCAGCAGGATATACTGCAGACCTGTTGGAAATGTGGGCAGAGAAGTGGCAGATGGAGTTTAATCATTCATAGAGTCATGCAGCGTAGAACATGTCTTACAGTCCAACTCGCCCGTACCAACCTAGGTGCCCCATCTACGCAAATCCCACCTGCCCACGTTTGGCCCCTATCCACCTAAATCTTCCCTGTCCATGTCCCTGTCCAAATGATTGTGAATGTTATGATAAGAAAATAACTGCAGATGCTGGTACAAATCGAAGGTATTTATTCACAAAATGCTGGAGTAACTCAGCGGGTCAGGCAGCATCTCAGGAGAGAAGGAATGGGCGACGTTTCGGGTCGAGACCCTTCTTCAGACTAATGTCAGGGGGGGGCGGGACAAAGAAAAGATATAGGTGGAGATATGAAGACAGTGGGAGAACTGGGAAGGGGGAGGGGAAGAGAGGGACAGAGGAACTATCTAAAGTTAGTTATGTTATGATAGTACCTATTTATCTATCCATCCATCACCCGATGTTGGTTCTATATACCCACATCCTCTGTGAAAAAGTTGCCCTATAAAATCAGGTTCCTATAAAATCTTTCCCCGTCAAACCCTAAACTTATTATTGGAATAATCCCAAAATGAATGACTTACTAGTCAACACAAAGACTTGATTAAAGGTGTAGGTAGGAACTGCAGATGCTGGTTTACACCAAAGATAGACACAAAATGCTGGAGTAACTCAACGGGTCAGGCAGCATCTCTGGAGAAAAGGAATAGGTGATTTTTTTTTAATATATCAAAAAATACTTTATTCAAGTAATAAATATTTACAAAACATCTTAATATTTAATACAACTCCATCCGACATTCCCGGAGGTCACACATTCAATGCAGATATTCAGTTCCAATTTTACACAGAATCCCTTCCCTTATTTGGAGGGGCGTCTCTCTCCACCACACCCGGCCCCCCATGTAGAGCAGCGGAAGGACCCTAGACTGTTGTCCTCCCCCACAGGGCCTTGGCGTTGCCTGCACCGAGCTTCAGTGCGTCCCTCAGCACGTACTCCTGCAGTCTGCAGCGGGCCCAGTCAGCAACATTCCCCCACAGACAGCTCGCTCCGCTGGGAGGTCAACAAAGGGTTCCAATTCCAATTCTCTGAATGCATTCAAGAGAGAGCACGATAGAGCTCTTAAGGATAGCGGAGTCAGGGGGTATGGGGAGAAGGCAGGAATGGGGTACTGATTGAGAATGATCAGCCATGATCACATTGAATGGCGGTGCTGGCTCGAAGGGCCGAATGGCCTCCTCCTGCACCTATTGTCTATTGGGTCTGAAGAAGGGTTCCGAGCTGAAATGCCACCCATTCCTTTTCTCCAGAGATGCTGCCTGACCTGCTGAGATACTCCAGCATTCAAGGGGTAGGAGTCTCAAGGCAGCAAAATAATGAGGTCATCTGATCAATGTTGATGTTTTGAGAACGACAGTATCATCTTTGTACGTGTAGATGGGCTAAGAGAAAAAAATTGTCTATTGTGCAGAAGTGAAGATTGTTTGCTTTGCTCTCAGCTGGTGTTGTTCCTGCTCTCTGCTCCCTGGTTGTTCCAATGAATTGGCTTTGATTGCATTCATTCAAAATCTCCAATTCAAGTGGGCAGCGGTAGAGTTGCTGCCTCACAGCGCCAGAGACCCGGGTTCGCTCCCGACTACGGGTGCTTGTCTGTACGGAGTTTGTACGTTCCCCCCGTGACCTGGGTGGGTTTTCTCTGAGATCTTCGGTTTCCTCCCGCACTTCAAAGACGCGCAGGTTCGTAGGTGAGTTGGCTTGGAATAAATGTAAAAATATCCCTAGTGTGTGTCGGGTAGTGTTAGTGTGCGGGGATCGCTGGTCGGCGCGGACTCGGTGGGCCGAAGGGCCTGTTTCCACGCTGTAACTCTAAACTAAACTAAATAAACTAGACTGAGTATTAGTGGAGGCCAAAAGAACATTTCATATGAACACGAGCAGTTTAATCACCATCCTGGTGAAATCTCCATTGCATCCACATCTCCCCAACAGTGCGGTCACTTCCCGTATTTTGGGCTAAATTAGTTTGTTCCGTACGGGACCGCCCCTGTCCCGTATTAGTAGGGTTGCCAACTTCCTCGCTCCCAAACAAGGGACAAAGGGTGACGTCACCGCCCCGCGCCCCACGTGACCTCACCCAGCCAGCGGCCACGTGCTCCCGCTCCACCAATGGCGGCCGCCCGGATTATACCGAATTTTACAATTTTACCGAAGCCAATTAACCGAAAATCGTCCCGAGTGTGTGACAATACACAATAGACAATAGGTGCAGGAGGAGGCCATTCGGCCCTTCGAGCCAGCACCACCATTCAATGTGATCATAGCTGATCATTCTCAATCAGTACCCTGTTCCTGCCTTCTCCCCATACCCCCTGACTCCGCTATCCTTAAGAGCTCTATCTAGCTCTCTCTTGAATGTATTCAGAGAATTGGCCTCCACCGCCCTGAATTCCACTGCACTGTCTGTGGAATTCTCTGCCACAGAAGGTAGTTGAGGGCAGTTCATTGGCTATATTTAAGAGGGAGTTAGATGTGGCCCTTTTTGCTAAAGGGATCAGGGGATATGGAGAGAAGGCAGGTACAGGCTACTGAGCTGGATGATCAGCCATGATCATATTGAATGGCGGTGCAGGCTCGAAGGGCCGAATGGCCTACTCCTGCACCTATTTTCTATGTTTCTATGTTTCTATGCCCTCTGAGGCAGAGAATTCCACAGATTCACAACTCTCTGACTGAAAAAGTTTTTCCTCATCTCTGTTCTAAATAGCCTACCCCTTATTCTTAAACTGTGGCCCCTGGTTCTGGACTCCCCCAACATTGGGAACATGTTTCCTGCCTCTAACGTGTCCAACCCCTTAATAATCTTATACGTTTCGATAAGATCCCCTCTCATCCTTCTAAATTCCAGTGTATTCAAGCCTAGTCGCTCCAGTCTTTCAACATATGACAGTCCCGCCATTCCGTGTGTGTAGGACATTGTTAGTGTGGCCCCCACAGCAGAAGCTTCCACGTCGCGGGACTGGAAACTGGAAGTGTCCTGAGCTAATTCTGTCACCACCACCATCTATTGTACAAGTGATGGCTCCCACGGATTGTCGCCGGAAGCTTGTGCCCTTGTCAGGACGGACAATGACAGCGATGTGACGTTTGGAACATGGATGATAAAAGGGGGGATGGGAGATCCTGAGGGATTTCTTTGCAGGAGAAATGCTCTGACTTGACTTCAATGCAACGTCTGACTCCATACAACCCGCATTGACTCGGGCAGCTAGCTACAAGTGAATCTTTCCTGAACAGGTATTTTCCAATGATTTTGTGCTTTCGTGAGAGGGACTTGCGTTCCTGACACAATTTGTCTTCTTGCAAGTGGCGAGGCAGACAGGATCATTCAATATACAGGGCCACAGACTGTTATCTCTTGCAGAAACCCCAGGAGATGAGACTGTGACCTGGATCGATGAGCTTATTAGTTACAAAGCATATCGTTCCACACAGCAGAATGAAAAGAATTGATATTAGGCACAGCCAATGAGAAAATCTCCAATCCTCCACATATTTCCACAAAGAATAATTATGAAGGTGTCTACTTTGGGATGATTTATGCAATGTCATTGAGAGGATTAATTAAATATTAAGACGTGGATGAATAATTGAGGATATACAGGCATTAAAATAAATGACACCAGCTTTAAGTATATTAAGATAGATGTGTAATTTCTACTGGCAACTCTTGATTTGGTCAGATATCTTTTCCCTATTCTCTCTGATTTAGCTTAGATTAGTTTAAAGATACAGCGCGGAAAAAGGCCATTCGGCCCACCGAGTTCATGCCGACCAGCGATCCCCGCACACTAACGCTGTCCTACAAACACTACGGACAGTTTACATTATTTTATCAAAGCCAATTATCCTGCAAACCTGCACGTCTTTGGAGCGTGGGAGGAAACCGGAGCTCCCGGAGGAAACCCACGCAGGTCACGGGGGAGAAGGTACAAACTCCGTACAGACAGCGCCCGTGGTAGGGGTTGCCAACTTCCTCACTCCCAAATAAGGGACAAAGGGTGATGTCACCGCCCCGCCCGCCCCACGTGACCTCACCCAGCCAACGGCCAGGTCCTCCCGGCCCGGGCAGCCGCCATTAGTGGAGCAGGAGCACGTGGCCGCTGGCTGGGTGAGGTCACGTGGGGCGCGGGGCGGTGACGTCACCCTTTGTCCCATATTTGGGAGTGAGAAAGTTGGCAACCCTACTAATATGGGACAAGGGCGGTCCCGTACGGGACAAACTAATTTAGCCCAAAATACGGGATGTCCCGGCTAATACGGGACGGTTGACAACCCTACCCGTAGTCAGGATCGAACCTACCGCTGCGCCACATTATTCAGTATTCTGATGGTTGTGAAAGTTAAGAGAGGGTAGTGTCTGCCCTTATTTATCACATCTCAGCCGCGCGCACGTGTGTGTGTGTGTGTGTGTGTGTGGGTGTGTGTGTGTGTGTGTGTGTGTGTGTGTGTGTGTGTGTGTGTGTGTGTGTGTGTGTGGGTGTGTGTGTGTGTGTGTGTGTGTGCGCGCGTGTGTGTGTGTGCGTGTATGTGTGTGTGTGTGTGTGCGCGCGCGCGCGTGTGTGTGTGTGTGTGTGTGTGTGTGTGTGTGTGTGTGTGTGTGTGTGTGTGTGTGTGTGTGTGTGTGTGTGTGTGTGTGTGTGTGTTTGTGCGCGCGTTTGATGGCTTTGGGAATGTAATACAATCTATTTGGAGCACAGCAGCATAGTTACTCTGTTTACTAGATTGATATTGGAGAAGTACAGATTTATAATCAGTGAGTCCGAGGTCAGGTCGTGCCAAGGTTGCTGTGGGACTTAAGTGGAGATAATTAAATAAATATAGACTACATAGCTGGTCTCAGCGTTGGCGATCATGAAACTATTGAGTTATGGTAAAATCCTATCCGATTCCGGAAAGCAAATCCACTGTTCTTCAGATCACATTTAAGCACAAAACGTGCAGGGCGGTCGTTAATTAACTGCCTTCTGAAACCGCCTCACAAACCATTCAGTTCAAGGATAATTCAGAACGAGTTATAAATGCCGTCCTTGCCAACAACAGCCCCGGCAGACAAGTGAATGAATAATGTGCAGGAAGGAACTGCAGAGGTTGTTTTAAACCAGAGATAAGGGCACAAAATGCTGGAGTAACTCAGCGGGTCAGGCAGCATCTCTATGGACAAGGGTCTCGACCCGAAACGTCACCCGTTCCTTCTCTCCAGAGAGGCTGCCTGTCCCGCTGAGTTACTCCAACGTTTTGCGTCTACCTTCGGTGAATGGATGACATCTCTCTGGCTACACAGCGCGTCGCTGTGCACAACGATGCTTTCAGCAACTCCTTTCCATCAAGCAGCTGAGATCCACAAGGCAAAGGGAACTGCAGGCGCTGGGATCTTGAGCAAAACGCAATGTGCTGGAGGAACTCCAGGGCGGTCACCGTTGCGCAGAGGTAGAGTTGCTGCATTGCAGAGGCCCGGGTTCGATCCTGACTACGGGCGCTGTCTGTACGGAGTTTGATCGTTCTCCCCGTGACCTGCATGGGTTTCTTCCGCGAGCTTCAGGTTTGTAGGTTTGTGGCTTGGTATAAATGTAAAAATTGTCCCTCATGTAGAATGGTGTTAATTTACTTTAGTTTACTTTAGAGATACAGCACAGAAACAGGCCCTTCGGCCCACAGAGTCCATGCTGACCAGTGAAACCACATATTGACCGTACACACGCGAGGGACAATTTACAATCTTTACCAAATCCAATTAACCTACATCTTTGGAGTGTGGGAGGAAATCGGAGCACCCGGAGAAAACCCACGTAGGTCACGGGGAGAACGTGCAAACTCCGTACAGACAGCGCCTGTAGTTGACGCGGACTTGGTGGGACGAAGGGCCTGTTTCCGCACTGCATTAAATCTGAGCTTGATATTGTATCTATGAGCAAGGTAATAGGTGACCCTGGTCTCCCGTAAAAGGGACCACATCACCCCGATTCTGGCCTCTCTCCACTGGCTCCCAGTACAGTACAGAATCAACTTCAAGCTCCTCCTATTCACATACAAAACCCTAAACAGGCTTGCCCCCCCACCCCCCCCTCCCCATATCAAAAATCTTCTAGCCCACCACTCTATCTCCAAGTCCCTCAGGTCGGCCGACCTGGGGCTACTGACTACCCCGCGGTCTAGGCTTAAGCTCAAGGGTGACCGCGCTTTTGCGGTTGCAGCTCCTAGACTGTGGAACAGCATCCCTCTCCCCATCAGAACTGCCCCCTCCATCCACTCCTTTAAGTCCAGGCTCAAAACCTATTTCTACTCCCTAGCGTTTGAGGCCCTCTGAGGGGGCGCTGTGAACTGTTTATGTATGTGCTGTTATGTTTGTGTGCCATTGTATGTTCGTTTCTTAGTACCTGCACTGATGTACAGCACTTTGGTCAACGTGGGTTGTTTTTAAATGTGCTGTACAAATAAAATTGATTTGACTTGACCGGGGTGGGATGGCTGAAAATAATATGACAGGCTGCATTCATGTGGCTTGTGGGGTTATACATTTCCGCTTGAGAAGCTGTGAAATTTGTGTTGAGTAGCCAAAGTTCCCAGTCAACATCGGTGGAAGATGAATATCGGAAATTGATTTTGTGAATTTTAAAACGACCAAATGATTCCTAAAGACATTAATTGTAAACTGCAGAACATCTCGCGGTTCATATTTACAGCCCAGCGGTATGAACATTGACTTCTCCACCTTTATAAGAAAATAACTGCAGATGCTGGTACAAATCAAAGGTATTTATTTCACAAGATGCTGGAGTAACTCGGCAGGTCAGGCAGCATCTTAGGAGACGTTTCGGGTTGAGACCCTTCTCCAACTTTAGATAGCTCCTCTGTCCCTCTCTTCCTCTCCTCCTTCCCAGTTCTCCCTCTATTTTCCTGTCTCCACCTATATCCTTCCTTTGTCCCACCCCCCCCCCCCCCGACATCAGTCTGAAGAAGAGTCTCGACCCAAAACGTCACCCATTCCTTCTCTCCTGAGATGCTGCCTGTCCCGCTGAGTTACTCCAGCGTTTTGTGATACCTAACTTTTGAGTAGTTTCCTTGAGTTTAGAGATGCAGCGCAGAAACAGGCCCTTCAGCCCACCGGGTCCGCGCCGACCAGCGATCCCCGCACACTAACACTATCCTACACACACTAGAGACTATTTTTACATTTCACAAATTACCTACAAACCTGTACGTCTTTTCAGTGTGAGAGGAAACCAAAGATAGAAACATAAAAAAATAGTTGCAGGAGTAGGCCATTCGGCCCTTTGAGCCAGCACCGCCATTCAATATGATCATGGCTGATCATCTAAAATCAGTACCCCGTTCCTGCTTTTTCCCCATATCCCTTGATTCCTTTAGCTCTATGAGCTCAATCTAACTCTCTCTTGAAAACATCCAGTGAATTGGCCTCCACTGCCTTCTGTGGCAGAGAATTCCACAGATTCACAACTCTCTGGGTGAAGTTTTTCCTCATCTCAGTCCTAAATGGCCTACCCCTTATTCTTAAACTGTGACCCCTGGTTCTGGACTCCCCCAACATCGGGAACATTTTTCCTGCATCTAGCCTGTCCAATCCTTTAAGAATTTTATATGTGTTTCTATAAAATCCCCGGTATCACAAAATGCTGGAGTAACTAAACGGCTATAAACCTGAAGCTCACGGAAAAAACCCACGCAGGTCACGGGGAGAACGTTCAAACTCCGTACAGACAGCACCCGTAGTCAGGATCGAACCCGGGTCTCTGGCGCTGTGAGACAGCAACTCTACTGCTGAGCCACTTTCAGTCTACTTTCAGTCTGAAGAAGAGTTCCGACCCGAAACGTCACCCATCCTTTTTCTCCAGAGATGCTGTCTGACTCGTTGAGTTACTCCAGCACATTGTGTCTATCTTCGTTACATAAACCAGCATCTGCAATTCCTTCCTACATTGAATTCTTAACCTCTGCCAAGGGATCTAAAATGAGCCAGGGCTGACCAAAAGAAGGTAAGAGTCACAGTCAGAGTGACACAGCGTGGGTGGAAACAGACCCTTCGGCCTAACGTGCCCACACCGGCCAACGTGTCCCAGCTACACTAGTCCCACCTGTCCGCGTTTGATCCATATCCCTCCAAACCTGTCCTATCCATGTACCTGTCTGACTGTTTCTTAAACGTTGGGATAGTCCCTGCCTCAACTACCTCCTCTGGCAGCTCGTTCCATACACCCAACACCCTTTTTGTGAAAAAGTTACCCCTCAGATTCCTATTAAATCTTTTCCCCCCTCACCTTAAACCTGTGTCCTCTGGTCCTTGATTCACCTACTCTGGGCAAGAGACTGTGCCTCTACCCAATCTATTCCTCTCACGATTTTGTGAACCTCTATAAGATCACCCCTCATCCTCCTGCGTTCCAGGGAATAGAGTCCCAGCCTGCTCAACCTCTCCCTGTAGCTCTGGCCCTCTAGTCCTGGCAACATCCTCTTAAGGATAGCGGAGTCAGGGGGTATGGGGAGAAGGCAGGAACGGGGTACTGATTGAGAATGATCAGCCATGATCACATTGAATGGCGGTGCTGGCTCGAAGGGCCGAATGGCCTCCTCCTGCACCTATTGTCTATAAATCTTCTCTGTACCCTTTCCAGCGTGATGTAAGATGAAAGAATACTGGCGGTCCCAGTCACAGCATGCTGATAAAGAGATGATTTATGTTGATTTAATCCTTTGTGGAGGATTTCGGACGTTCGGATTCTTGTGTTTGGCCTCGGAGATTCACAAGAACGTTTTCTAGGGTAAAGAAATATATAACTTCATGAAAACTGTAGTGCGGCACGATGAATTGGAATGACATGACCTGGTGTGTGAAGGATGAATGAATCCTACACTGGACATCACACCCCACTCTTCAAACCGGTCAGAGCAACAAATGAGATCAGCCGTCTCTTGGGGGTCTCCAGAGATTTATTGCAGATTGAACCATTATTGAATGACCCAAATGTCACGAATCTACCCACCCCGCTCCTATGACTCGAGGTTTTGGAACTTCTGTTCCATGTGGATGCTCTTTAAATGTGCTGCATTGACATATCCCCCAATTATCCTTAACCCTCTCTCTGCCAAGGCGGCACGGTGGCTCAGCGGTGGAGTCGTTGCCTCGCAGCGCCAGGGACCCTGGTTCGATCCTGGCCACGGGCGCCGTCTGTACGGAGTTTGTACGTTCTCCCCGTGACCTGCGCGGGATTTCTCCGGGCGCTCCCAGATTCCCTCCCACACTCCAAAGACGTGCAGGTTTGCAGGCAAATAGGCTTTGGTAAAATTGTAACTTGTCCCTAGTGTGTGTAAGGTGGTGCTAGAATGCGGGGTGATCGCTGGTCGGCACGGACTCGGTGGGCCGAAGGGCCTGTTTCCCTGCTGAATCTCTAGAAATAAAAATAAAACTAACGAGCTAAAACTGTATGAAAAGTGCGAATGAAATGCAAAAGCAAAGAGGCAGACAGTACTCCCTCAGGCAGCCTTTCTCAAGCTAGTGTTTGGTATTTGAATTTTGCACAAATTGCTGGGGTTTATTTTCATTTGGCACAGTCAGATAAATGAGACAAGTTCATTTGCAACAGGGATCCCAATTAGTAGATTTAATCCTCAGAGGTTTACAGTCTCTCAAGGATGTTGTTGTTCAAGACTGAGTGTTGATTTATGCACCACCCGTTATTTTCCTTAGGCATGTCTAACACCATCCGTCCGATTTTGTAGATGCTGTGTGCATGATACCAGACATCTAAACTCCTGAGCATCCATTAGGCCACGATGGCTCAGTGGTAGAGTTGCTGCCTCACAGCACCAGAGACCCGGGTTCGATCCTGACTGTGGCTGCTGTCTGTACGGAGTTTGTACGTTCTCCCCGTGACCGCACGGGTTTTCTCTGAGATGTGTTGAAAGAATGGGTCGACTGGGCTTGTATTCACTGGAATTTAGAAGGATGAGAGGGGATTTTATAGAGGAATGTAGTGTAGGAAAATAACTGTAGATGCTGGTACAAATCGAAGGTATCACAAAATGCTGGAGTAACTAACTCAGCAGGTCAGGCAGCATCTTGAAGAGAAGGAATGGGTGAGGTTTCGGGTCGAGACCTTTCTTCAGACTGATGTGGACATCATGGGCGCTGTCTGTACGGAGTTTGTACGTTCTCCCTGTGACCTGCGTGGGTTTTCTGCGAGATCTTCGGTTTCCTCCCACACTCCAAAGACGTAGGTTAATTATCTTTGTGTACGATATGATACAATTAATCTTTATTCATCCCCAGAGGGAAATTGGTCTGCCTAGTATGTGGGTAAATGCACAGAATCTCTTGCCCAGAGTGGGTGAATTGAGGATCAGAGGACATAGGTTGAAGGTGAAAGGGAAAAGATGCCTAAATGTAAAATTGTCCCGAGTGTGTGTAGGATAGTGTTAGCGTGCGGGGAACGCTGGTCGGTGCGGACTCAGTGGGCTGAAGGGCCTGTTTCGGCGCTGTATGGCAGATGCAGTATAATGTGGATAAATGTGAGGTTATCCACTTTGGTGGCAAGAACAGGAAAGCAGACTATTACCTGAATGGTGGCCGATTAGGAGAAGGGGAGATGCAACGAGACCTGGGTGTCGTGGTACACCAGTCATTGAAAGTAGGCATGCAGGTGCAGCAGGCAGTGAAGAAAGCGAATGGTATGTTGGCATTCATAGCGAGGGGATTTGAGTATAGGAGCAGGGAGGTTCTGCTGCAGTTGTACAGGGCATTGGTGAGACCACACCTGGAGTATTGCGTACAGTTTTGGTCTCCTAATCTGAGGAAAGACATTCTTGCCATAGAGGGAGTACAGAGATGGTTCACCAGATTGATTCCTGTGATGGCAGGACTTTCATATGAAGAAAGACTGGATAGACTCGGCTTGTACTTGCTGGAATTTAGAAGATTGAGGGGGGATCTTATAGAAACTTACAAAATTCTTAAGGGGTTGGACAGGCCAGATGCAGGAAGATTGTTCCCGATGTTGGGGAAGTCCAGAACAAGGGGTCACAGTTTAAGGATAAGGGGGAAGTCTTTTAGGACCGAGATGAGAAAGTTTTTTTTCACACAGAGAGTGGTGAATCTGTGGAATTCTCTGCCACAGAAGGTAGTTGAGGCCAGTTAATTGGCTATATTTAAGAGGGAGTTAGATGTGGCCCTTGTGGCTAAAGGGATCAGGGGGTATGGAGAGAAGGCAGGTACGGGATACTGAGTTGGATGATCAGCCATGATCATATTGAATGGCGGTGCAGGCTCGAAGTGCCGAATGGCCTACTCCTGCACCTATTTTCTATGTTTCTATGTTTCTATCTCTAAACTAAACTAAACTAAACTAGAGCAGGGTAATTGGAGGTAGGGAAAGTCCAGAACATAGTCTTCAAACTGGTCAGAGCCGTAGTCATACACAAGAAGCTGGAGTAACTCAGCGGGACAGGCAGCATCTCTGGAGAGAAGGAATGGGCGACGTTTCGGGTCAAGACCCTTCTTCAGACTGGCAGAAGTCTAAAGAAAGGTCTCGACCCGAAACGTCAGCCATTTCTTCTCTCTAGAGACGCTGCCTGTCCCGTTGAGTTACTCCAGCTTCTTGTGTCTATCTTCGGTTTAAACCAGCACCTGCAGTTCCTTCCTGCACATTTGGTCAGAGCAGTAAATGAGATGAGAAATCTATTGGGTACCTGCAGAGGCTTATTGCAGATTGATCGAGATTGAATGACCCTGACGTCACTAACCCACATGCTACACTCCAATGACTCAGGCTTTGGGAACATTTATTCCACACGGATGCTCGTTGAATGTGCACCCTCCAGACTTCCTTCGATGATCTTTAACCCTCTTTGTGCCAGACAAAAGTGGACCTTCTTTTGAACATTCCTGTCTTTTTTAAGGATTGTTCTTCTCTCTTGCCAATGTGGACCTCAGGAGAACACTTACAATTGGTCGGACATTCCTTGCAGACACTTCCAACCCATTCTGCTTTAGACTTTTGACTTTAGAGAAGCAGCAGGGAAACAGGCCCTTCGGCCCACCGAGTCTACGCGGACCGGCGATCACCCTGTGCACTAATACTATCCCACACGCACTAGGGACCATTTTTTTTTTACTAGAGCCAATCGACCTCCAAACCTGCACGTCTTTGGAGTGTGGGAGGAAACCGGAGCATCCGGAGAAATCCCACGCAGGTCACGGGGAGAACGTACAAACTCCATACAGACAGCGCCCGTAGTCAGGATCGAACCCGGGACTCTGGCGCTGAGAGGTAGAAATTCTACCGCTGCGCCACCGTGCTGCGGAACCAAATGCAGGCTTCATCTTGCAACCTGTTTGGGATATTTAGCCTTGGCATTTATTTTGCTTGCTTTCGGCGGCAGCGTGAAAATGTGAAAGGTAAGGTGTGTAAACGAGAGATCAAAGGGGACGAAGCTCAAGCGAAATGTAGAATCGGTCAATGTTTGCTGAGGGGAAGTGACAACGAGGCTTACAAAGTAACATTTAATCAGGAGGACAGTCGGACTAGTGGGAGAACTTGGATGGGGGAGGGATGGAGAGAGAGGTTGATGTTAGAGAGGTCAATATTCATACCGCTGGGTTGTCAGCTACCCAAACACAGGGGCCTGCAACCCTGCCGGAATTGCTGTAGGGATGCTCAGGGGCGATGTAGACCACAATTGTCTGGACACTTTGTGGAGATTTAGAGAATAAAATTAGTTCATCCTTGCTGATCCCAAGTCGGTCTGAGACAACTTAGACGCACGGTGGCGCAGCGGTAGAGTTGCCGCCTTACAGCGAATGCAGTGCCTGAGACTCAGGTTCGATCCTGACTACGGGCGCCGTCTGTACGGAGTTTGTACGTTCTCCCCGTGACCTACGTGGGTTTTCTCCGAGATCTTCGGTTTCCTCCCACACTCCAAAGACGTACAGGTATGTAGGTTAATTGACTGGGTAAAATGTAAAAATTGTCCCTAGTGTGTGTAGGATAGTGTTAGTGTGCAGGGATCGCTGGGCGGCACGGACTCGGTGGGCCGAATGGCCTGTTTCCGCGCTGTATCTCTAAATCTAAATCTAAAGAACTAGAAGACGTATGTTTAAGGCGAGAGGGGGAGAAGGCAGGAACGGGGTACTGATTGAGATTGATCAGTAATGATCACATTGAATGGCGGTGCTGGCTCGAAGGGCCGATGGGCCGAATGGCCTCCTCCTGCACCTATTGTCTATTGTCTATTGTCTATTGACCCACTGAGTTCCTCCAGTCTAGCACTATGTGTTTTGCTCAAGATTCCAGCATCCGCTGTTCCTTCTCTTGTGTCTCCATTCCTTCTCTCGAGTGGGCAGAAGACTCGGATAGATAGCATATCCACGAAGAAAGATCAATCCTTCAACATTTAGCCAGCAATGTCTTGTTCACACAGTAATTTGATTTGATGAAGTGCAATATCCATTAGCAGCTGTGAAATGTCTTGAGGACATACTGAAAATGAAAACTGCATGGTGCATATAAAGTGAACAGCAGATACCTGAGGACAACAAATATATATCTTGCCTTTCTCCATTTCATTATTATTGCAAAGAGTTGGAGAGATTGATGATATTTGTAAAGCGAATTGGGACTTAAAGAATCTGTTCAAAAATACCCCCCTGTTTCTGTCATGAAAACTTAGTTTTGTAATTCTGTGTTACGTTGATATGAAAATAAGCAAGATTTAATTAAACCCCGCGTGTTACCATAAAATACCCACTGCTATAGGATTAGATCCATTTGCATTTATTAAGACCTGCTCGGTATACAGCCTATAATTATTTTCTCCAACTGCGCAGAAACTGAAATGAGATATTTTTTAATTAAGGACTTCTGAGTTTGACCCAGAAACGATATTGCTGTATTTGAGATTGGAATTCTAATAAACGTTGTTCGAAATAAGCTGATCTGCAAGGGCAGAAATGTAACAGTAATAATTAAACACAAGATGCAAGTGGCAGGAAATCTCACGTTTCATTTTATATAATTATTCCTTTGTGTTTATTTTTAGTTTATTTAGATTTAGAGATACAGCGTGGAAACAGGCCCTTCAGCCCTCTGTGTCCGTGCCGACCAGAGATGCCCGCACATTAACTCCATCCAACGCACACTCGGGACGATTTACATTTATATAACAAGCCAATTAACCAACAAACCTGTACAATTAGCCTACAAACCTGCACTTCTTTGGAGGGTGGGAGGAAACCAGAGCACCCGGAGAAAACCAACGCAGGCCACGGGGAGAACGTACAAACTCCGTACAGACAAGCACCCGTAGTCAGGATCGAACCCGGGACTCTGACGCTGTGAGCGCTGTCAGGCAGCCACTCTACCGCTGCGCCACCGTGCTGTTGAGATGCCTGGGCTGAATTTCACAATGGTGCCTGGGATTGAGTTGGCCAGAAACACTTGTGTACGGTCTAGATGACGTCTGCTGTAGGGTTTTACAAGGTTATATACAAAACAAAGCATTTCACTGTATGTGGGAAGCCCCATAACCCCTGATATCATTCGATTCCCTCATCAGCTGAAAATCTATTGATCTCTTTGTGCTAAACATTCAGCGATATTTGGACAGATATACGGATAGGAAGGATTTTAGAGGGCTAATGGCAAATGGGACAGCACAGACACGGGGGGGCTGAAGGGCCTGTTTCTGGCATGAGTCCCTGTGAATTATGACTGAGGATAAAGAATTCCAAAGTTGCACCACCTTGTCTATGAATAAATGTCTCCTCTTGTGGTGTAAGAAAATAACTGCAGATGCCGGTACAAATCGAAGGTATTTATTCACAAAATGCCGGAGTAACTCAGCAGGTCAGGCAGTATCTCAGGAGAGAATGAATGGGCGACGTTTCGGGTCGAGACCCTTCTTCAGACTCCTCTTGTGATGGAGACCATCCCTTATTTCGAGACGATGACCCATGGTTTTTAAACATCTCAGCCAAGGGAACCATCAGGTGCTCAACACCTGGTGGATTGCGGCTTCTGGCTCGTTGGATCCGATTGTCAGGATGGAACCCGGGTCTCTGGCGCTGTCAGGCACCAGCTCTACCGCTGCGCCACCGTGCCACACACTTTCAGTCTACTTTCAGTAGGGATCCAACCCGAAACGTCACCCATCCATTCTCTCCAGAGTGCGGCCCCTTTAGAAAGATGAGGGGGGGCCTCAATGAAACTTACCGAATAGTGAAAGGCCTGGGATAGAGTGGATGTGGAGAGGATGTTTCCACTAGTGGGAGAGTCTAGGACCAGAGGGCACAGAATAAATGGACGTATCTTTAGAAAGGAGACCAAGAGTAATTTCTTTAGCAGAGGCGGGTAAATCTGTGGAAGTCAAGTCAACGGATATTTTTAAGGTGGTGATTGACAGATTCTTGATTAGTACGGGTGTCAGGGGTTTACGGGGTGAAGGCAGGAGAATGGGGTTGAGAGGAAAAGATAGATCAGTCATGATTGAATGGCAGAGTAGACTTGATGGGCAGAATGGCCTCATTCTGCTACAATAACTTATGAACATGATGTGAGGTGCATGCTAGAAAGTGGTAGTTATGAAAAGGATCAACCACGAGCTTATTGAATGGCAGAGCAGAAATAAAGGGCCAAATGGCCTGCTTTTGATTCTATCTCTTTCACCCTTGTGGTCTCCAGAGATGCTACCTAATTTATTCAGTGTTGTCATTAGAGTCATAGAGTCATTAGAGTATGGAAACAGTCCCTTTGACCCAACTTGCCCACACCGGCCAACATGTCCCAGCTACACTAGTCCCACCTGCCTGCATTAGGCCCATATCCCTCCAAACCTGTCCTATCCATGTACCTGTCTAACTGTTTCTTATGTGTTGGGATTGTCCCAGCCTCAACTAACTCTTCTGCCAGCTTGTTCCATACACCCACCACCCTTTGTGTGAAAAAGTTACCCCTCAGATTCCTGTTAAATCTTTTCCCCTTCACCTTAAACCTGTCCTCTGGTCCTCGATTCCCCTACTCTAGGCAAGAGACTCTGTGCATCTACCTGCTCGAATCATCTCATGATTTTACACCTCTACAGTATAAGATCACCCCTCATCCTCCTACACTCCAAGGAATAGACTCCTAGCCTGATCAATCTCTGAATGGATCGACTGGGCTTACAGTATATTCACTGGAATTTAGAAGGATGAGAGGGGATCTTATATAAAATTCTTAAGGGATCGGACATGCTGGATGCAGGAAAAATGTTCCCGATGCTGGGGGGAGTCCAGAACCAGGGGTCACAGTTTAAGAATAAGGGGTAGGCCACTGAGGACTGAGAAGAGGAAAATCATTTTCACCCAGAGAGTTGTGAATCTGTGGAAGTCTCTGCCACAGAAGGCAGTGGAAGCCAATTCACTGGATGTATTCAAGGGAGAGTTAGATATAGCCCTTAGGGCTAACGGAATCAAGGGATATGGGGAGAAGGCAGGAACGGGGTACTGATTTCGGACGATCAGCCGTGATCATATTGAATCGGTGCTGGCTGGAAGGGCAGAATGGCCTCCTCCTGCACCTTTTTTTCCATGTTTCTATGTTTCTCCCCATACTATAGCTCAGACCCTCGAGTCCTGGCAACATCCTCGTAAATCATCTCTGCACACTTTCCAGCTTGACAACATCGTTCCTATGAAACTGCATTGGGCTTTAATTTGCGTTCACTTGCAGCGAAGATCTTGGACCGAAGACAAGATCCCAGTCAGATGACGGAGTGCTTCGAGTATTGTCTTTTGATTAAGAAGCAGGTTTGTTCAAACAGTAATGTTTTATTTGTAACTTCTAAATCTAGAAATAAATGTTTTCTTGCCAGCAACATCACTTCAGTTTGCATAATACATTGCAAGAGTGCTTTTAGTTTAAAATATTAATGGAACATCGAATCAACCGAACAGTGGCCGATTTAACCAATACACAGATATACAATGACAGATTAAAGATTAACCAGGTGGATATCAGCAACAATGGCCTGGGCTCTGAAGGCAACATGTTTAAAATTGTTTTAAAATAAATTTTGAGGTGAATAGTTGTTTCATGGTGGCGCAGCGGTAGAGTTACTGCCTCACAGCTCCAGAGACCCATCCTGACACATTAGAGGCAGGAAACATGTTCCCAATGTTGGGGGAGTCCAGAACCAGGAGCCACACAGTTTAAGAATAAGGGGTAGGCCATTTAGAACTGAGATGAGGAAAAACTTTTTCAGGAATCTGCAGGAAACCTCATCTTCCAGTTCCATGCGCATCGGACGGCTATTATTTGCCAGCAGATTTACTGTGGTGAGCAGTGGAATCTATAAAGCTTCAAAGGTGTTATATAAATGTATGTTGTTCCAACCAAGGACATTATAACCTGATAGCATGAGCCCGAGCCCAGTATTGAAAAGCATTAAAGGCCTGAAATGAAGCTGCTGACTTTACACACTGCAATTTTTTCAATGATATATAACTCATGATTTCATCAACATTCCTCCAGCACGCTGGCCTTCTCACTGAGGGAGCAGGCACTTATTTAAACATCGCTCATCACCCCAGTCTCATAATACTTTGTAGACATTCACTTGCCTTTTTCTTTTGAGTGAATTTGGGGTTGGAAAACAGGGCAGACAGATATTACTTGTTGAGGTATATTATAGTCAGGTGTACCTTGATATACCAATATACTGGTGTGTTATTGCGGCACGGTGGCGCAGCGGCAGAGTTGCTGCCTTACAGCGAAAGCAGCGCCGGAGTCCCGGGTTCGATCCCGACCACGGGTGCTGTCTGTACGGGGTTTGTACGTTCTCCCCGTGACCTGCGTGGGTTTTCTCCAAGATCTTCGGTTTCCTCCCACACTCCAAAGACGTGCGGGTTTGTAGGTTAATTGGCTTGGTTTGTGTGTAAATTGTCCCTAGTGGGTGTAGGATAGCGTTAGTGTGCGGGGATCGCTGGTCGGCGTGGACCCGGTGGGCCGAAGGGCCTGTTTCCACGCAGAATGTCTAAACTAATCTTATAGACGAGCATGGGAGGACGAATTGAATCAACTTATAATGCAAGATATATGGGATGAAAGTTTACAACATATACATCAATGTTCATTAAATACTAGACATTCCTTAATACAATTTAAAATAATACATAGATTACATTATTCGAAGACGAAATTAAATAGGATTTTTCCTAGTATCTCCTATTTGTGATAAATGTCAATTTCAAGAAGCTAATTTAACTCATATTTTCGTAACTTGTATAAAAATGCAAAACTTCTGGTTGGAGATTTTAAAAATAGTTTCTAAAGTTATTAACAAAAAATTAGATATGGATCCAAAATTAATTATATTAGGATTATCAGAACATACTACAAATTTTACAGCAAGTCAGGTACATTTTCTTGATTACAGTCTAATAACTGCGAAAAAATTAATACTTAAATTTTGGAAAAAAACAATAACCCCCAACAATTAAAATGTGGACTACGGAAATGACAGAGACCCTGCATTTGGAAAAAATAAGATTTGCCTTAATTGACAAACCTGAGTTATTTTTAAAAATATGGTCTCCATTTATTGAATTTTTAGAAAAGTAAATGGGTTTGGCACAGGACTAAAAGAAAAATTTTAAATTAAAAGTTGTTACTTGAGTTAGGGGTTGGATGTACTGCTATTGTCTCCCGGATCTACTCCCTTTAATTTTTATAGTTAGATCCTTTTTTTTTAAATATATTTTTTTAACCCTCTTATTCTCTCTCCCCAAGTTTATAGTTTTTTTGTTGTTGTTTTTTTTCTACTTTCTCTCTTCAAAAATTTAAAAATTGAAGCTATGTAAGAATTCTGTAACAAATGTGTTTTTTTTTAATTTCTATTTGTACATATGCTTTTCAAAAATTTAAAAAAAGAAAAAAAAAAGAAAAAAAAGAATGTCTAAACTAAAAAACTAAACTACTGGTATATGATATACCACATACTGTCCACCTCACCTCTACCCCATTGAGGACATTGGACTTTGTCTCTGGAACTGATGTGCTACAACGCTGAGAACTATCACCTGCACTCTGTACAGTACCTTCACCTTTGCTCTACCTGTTGTATTTGAGTTTGACTTGATGGTATTGATACATAGTATTATCTGATCTCGGACAGAAACAATGGGTGACATTTCGGGTCGAGATCCTTCTTCAGACTGAGAGTCAGGGGAAAGGGAGACAAGGAGATAATGGAAGGGTAAGGTGTGAAAACGAGACATCAAAAGTGATGCAGCTCAAGAAAAAAGTAGAAAAAAGTAGAAAAGTAAAAGGCGGCACGGTAGCGCAGCGGTAGAGTTGCTGCTTTACAGCGAATGCAGCGCCGGAGACTCAGGTTCGATCCTGACTACGGGTGCTGCACTGTAAGGAGTTTGTACGTTCTCCCCGTGACCTGCGTGGGTTTTCTCCGAGATCTTCGGTTTCCTCCCACACTCCAAAGACGTACAGGTATGTAGGTTAATTGGCTGGGTAAATGTAAAAATTGTCCCTAGTGGGTGTAGGATAGTGTTAGTGTGCGGGGATCGCTGGGCGGCACGGACTTGGAGGGCCAAAAAAGGCCTGTTTCCGGCTGTATATATATGATATGATGATATGATATAGATATAATTGTAAGCTTGGAGAAGCTAAAGCAACAAAGCAAACAGAGATAAAATGTAATCAGAGGGGCAGACAGGCTGGTCGGAGAACTGGGAAGGGGGTGGGGATGGAAAGAGTGGGAAAGCAAGGGTTACTTGAAGTTAGTATGTGTAAGAAGCGGGTTTAAACCGAAGATAGACATAAAAAGCTGGAGGAACTCAGCTGGTCAGGCAGCATCTCTGGAGTTGGTTGTTAATAAGATTATTAAAGGGTTGGACACGTTAGAAGCAGGAAACATGTTCCCAATGTTGGGGGAGTCCAGAACAAGGGGCCACAGTTTAAGAATAAGGGGTAGGCCATTTAGAACTGAGATGAGGAAAAACTTTTTCAGTCAGAGAGTTGTGAATCTGTGGAATTCTCTGCCTCAGAAGGCAGTGGAGACCAATTCTCTGAATGCATTCAAGAGAGAGCTAGATAGAGCTCTTAAGGATAGCGGAGTCAGGGGGTATGGGGAGAAGGCAGGAACGGGGTACTGATTGAGAATGATCAGCCATGATCACATTGAATGGCGGTGCTGGCTCGAAGGGCCGAATGGCCTCCTCCTGCACCTATTGTCTATTGAGTTCGAGCTTTTCCCTCCCCGTCTCGTCCCCCTCAGTTACTCCAGCATTTTGTGTCTATCTTCGGTGTAAACCAGCATCTGCAGTTCCTCCCTACACATATTATCTGATCTTTTGAGATAGCACGCAAAGCAAAGCTTTTCACTGTACCTCGGTACACGTGACCATAATGAATCTAAACCCTCACCACACCATCACTCTCAAGCACTCTCAGTCTGAAGAAGGGTCTTGACCCGAAACGTCACCCATTCCTTCTCTCCTGAGATGCTGCCTGACCTGCTGAATTACTCCAGCATTTTGTGAATAAATACCTTCGATTTGTACCAGCATCTGCAGTTATTTTCTTACACTCTCCAGACCAAGATAAACAGACACATGGCAAATAAAAATCTCTCCAAATGTCCCCAGAACATTATTACATTGTTCTTTCAACAGACAAGAATTAGGCATTTTTAGTCTAGTTGCGTTTAGTTTAAAGATACAGCGCGGAAACAGGCCCTTCGGCCCACCGAGTCCGCGCCGACCAGCGATCCCCGCACACTAGCACTATTCCACACACACTAGGGACAATTTACGATTTTACAGAAGCCAATTAACCTGTAAACCTGTACGTAAAAGGAATCTTAAAAAGGAAATTAGAAAAGCGAAAAAAAGATATGAGGCTGCTTTGGCAAGTAATGTAAAAGTAAACCCCAAGGGGTTCTACAGATATGTCAATAGCAAAAGGATAGTGAGGGATAAAATTGGTCCATTAGAGAGTCAGAGTGGACAGCTATGTGCTGAGCCGGAAGAAATGGGGGAGATATTAAACAATTTCTTTTCTTCGGTATTTACCGAGGAGAAGGATATTGAATTATGTGAGGTAAGCGAAACAAGTAGAGTAGTGATGGAAATTAGGAGGATTAAAGAAGAGGAGGTACGGACACTTTTGAAGAATATAAAAGTGGATAAGTCTCCAGGTCCTGATAGGATATTCCCTAGGACATTGAGGGAAGTTAGTGCAGAAATAGCAGGGGCTATGACGGAAATATTTCAAACGTCATTAGAAACAGGGATGGTGCCGGAAGATTGGCGCATTGCGCATGTTGTGCCGTTGTTTAAAAAAGGTTCTAAAAGTAAACCTAGCAATTATAGACCTATTAGTTTGACGTCTGTGGTGGGAAAATTAATGGAAAAGATACTTAGGGACAATATATATAATTATTTGGATAATCAAGGCCTGATTAGAAACAGTCAACATGGATTTGTGCCTGGAAGGTCATGTTTGACTAATCTTCTTGAATTTTTTGAAGAGGTTACCAGGGAAATTGATAAGGGCAAGGCTGTGGATGTTGTCTATATGGACTTCAGTAAGGCATTTGACAAGGTTCCACATGGAAGGTTGATTAAGAAGGTTAAATCGTTGGGTATTAATAGTGAGGTTGCAAGATGGATTCAACAATGGCTGAATGGGAGATACCAGAGGGTAACGGTTGACAATTGTATGTCAGGTTGGAGGCCAGTGTCTAGTGGAGTGCCCCAAGGATCTGTGTTGGGTCCACTGTTGTTTGTCATTTACATTAATGATCTGGATGATGGTGTGGCAAATTGGATTAGTAAATATGCAGATGATACTAAGATAGGTGGTGTAGTTGATAGTGAGGTAGATTTTCAAAGTCTACAGAGAGACTTGGGCCTTTTGGAAGGGTGGGCTGAAAGATGGCAGATGGAGTTTAATGCTGATAAGTGTGAGGTGCTGCATTTTGGTAGGACAAATCAAAATAGGACGTACAGGGTAAATGGTAGGGAATTGAGGAATGCAGTGGAACAGAGGGATCTGGGAATAACTGTGCATTGTTCCCTGAAGGTGGAATCTCATGTGGATAGGGTGGTGAAGAAGGCGTTTGGTATGCTTGCCTTTATAAATCAGAGCATCGAGTATAGAAGTTGGGATGTAATGTTGAAATTGTACAGGGCATTGGTGAGGCCGAATCTGGAGTATGGTGTGCAGTTCTGGTCGCCAAATTATAGGAAGGATGTCGACAAAATGGAGAGGGTACAGAGGAGATTTACTAGAATGTTGCCTGGGTTTCAGCACTTAGGCTACAGAGAGAGGTTGAACAGGTTGGGTCTTTATTCTTTGGAGCGTAGAAGGTTGAGGGGGGACTTGATAGAGGTTTTTTAAATTTTGAGAGGGACGGACAGAGTTGACGTGGGTAGGCTTTTCCCTTTGAGAGTGGGGAAGATTCCAACAAGGGGACATAGCTTCAGAATTGAGGGACAAAGGTTTAGGGGTAACATGAGGGGGAATTTCTTTACTCAGAGGGTTGTGGCTGTATGGAATGGGCTTCCGGTGGAAGTGGTGGAGGCTGGCTCGATTTTATTATTTAAGAGTAAATTGGATAGGTATATGGATAAGAGGGGATTAGAGGGTTATGGTCTGAGTGCAGGTAGATGAGACTAGGTCAGGGAGAATGGTCGGCGTGGACTGGTGGGGCCGGACAGGCCTGTTTCCATGCTGTAGTTGTTATATGTTATATTTGTTATATGTCTTTGGAGCGTGAAAGGAAACCAGAGCACTCGGAGAAAAACCCACGCAGGTCATGGGGAGAACGTACAAACTCCGCACAGACAGCACCTGTAGTCAGGATTGAACCCGGGTCTCCGGCGTTGTGAGGCAACAACTCTACCACAGTGCATCTTGGAAGCTTGACTTAGTACCGGTGAAATCTTTGTAAATGTGGCGCATAATGTATTTAAAAATGAATCCTCCCACCAATGAAAGCAGCTGGAATTAATAAACCGAAAGGAAGAGAAGACAAATGCCACAGATTTATTTCTCAAGACAAGAAAAAAAAAAAAAAAATCCTTTCAGAAAGGGGTTATTTTTTTACCCCACAGAAGTTGATTGACGGTGTTAAGAAGAATTAGACGTTTGAGAGGATTTCTTGCGAGTGTTGTATTGCAGAATTTTGTGATTTGGTCGAGATTGGAAGCTTACATCAAATAAACCAAAACTTGCTAATGGGTTTTCTTTGTATCTTGTCAGGTCTCAGTGTTAATCTACCCCCTGCATTTGACTTTCTGCTTCCATGCTAGTAAAAGGAATCGAACACTGCTGTAATATTTCTACAGCATCGATTAAACTCAGTTGGGCAGATGGAAGCAGGCAGGTTCTGAGTCTGGATTCACAAGGAACTGCAGATGCTGAAATCTGGCGCAGTTCCAAGGTGTTTCCACTAGTGGGAGAGTCTAGGACCAGAGGGCACAGCCTCGGAATAGAAGGACGTACCTTTAGAAAGCAAATGAGGAGGAATTTCTTTGCTCGAATACAAAAACAGGGATGTAATGCTGAGGCGCTGGTCAGGCCGCATTTGGAACATTGTGAGCAATTCTGGGCCCCATATCTGAGGAAGGATGTGCTGGCTCTGGAGAGGGTCCAGAGGAGGTTTACAAGAACGATCCCAGGAATGAGTGGGTTAACCTATGATGAGCGTTTGTCAGCACTGGGCCTGTACTCGCTGGAGTTTAGAAGAATGAGGGGGGACCTCATTGAAACGTACAGAATAGTGAATGACTTAGATAGCGTGGATGTGGGAGAGGATGTGGGAGAGTCGAGGACCAGAGGTCATAGCCTCAGAATTATGGACATTATGGAGGCCAAGTCAGTGGAAATTTTTAAGGTGGAGATTGGCAGGTCTTGATTACTGCGGGTGTCAGGGGTTACGGGGAGAAGGCAGGAGAATGGGGTTAGGAGGGAGAGAAAGATCAGCCATGATTGAATGGCGGAGTAGAATTGATGGGTAGAATGGCCTAATTCTGCTCCTACAATGGTGGAATTTATGTACTTATGAACACAAAGCGCTGGAGCAACTCAGTGAGTCAGGCAGCATCTCCAGAAGACCTGGACAGGAGACGTTCTGGGTCGGAACACTTCTGCAGCCTTATTGTAATAGGGGACAGAAAGCTGAAAAAGAGAGATGAGAGCAGGTCAGAGCCCGGTCGATGATCAGTGTGTGGCAGCTTTCAGTCTTCTGTTTGTCTACACACACACACACACACACACACACACACACACACACACACACACACACACACACACACACACACACACACACACACACACACACACACACACACACACACACACACACACACACACGCATACACACACACACACACGCATACACACACACACACACACACACACACACACACACACACACACACATACACACCCACACACACACACACACACACACACACACACACACACACACACACACACACACACACACACGTACGCGCACGCACACACACACACACACACACACACACACACACACGTACGCGCGCACACACACACACACACACACACACACACACACACACACACACACACACACACACACACACACACACACACACACACACACACACACACACACACACACACACACACACACGCATACACACACACACCCCTCACCAAAAACCTTTTCACTGTACCTCACATTTATTCACGTGACAATAAATGAAAACTAAACTAAGCTAAACGAAACATTTCAACTTGTTCCATCCCAGCCTCTTTTCCAGCATTTCCCCCCCCTAACTAGGGACCAGAGACGCGGGTTCGATCCTGACTACGGGTGCTGTCTGCACAGAGTTTGTACGTTCTCCCCATGACCTGCATGGGTTTTCTCCGGGTGCTCCGGTTTCCTTCCTCCATCCAAGGTTTGTACAGGTTTGACGTACAGGTTTGTAGGTTAATTGGCTTCTGGAAATTGTACGTTGTCCTTAGTGTGTGCAGGATAGGGCTGGTGTGGGGGGGGTGATCGCTTGTCAGAGAGGACTTGCTGGACAGAAGGGCCTGTTTCCACTTTTTATCTCTAGAGCCTAAATTAAAAGTACCACGACCAGTCTGAAGAAGGGTCCCAACCGGAAACGTGGCCCATCCATGTCCTCCAGAGTTGCTGCCTGTCCCGCTGAGTTACTCCGACACTTTGTGTTCTGAGTACCGATTGTTGGAATTTGACTTGATTACCAATATCAATAGTCAATAGTGGTTTATTTGTCACATACACATAAATGTGTAGTGAAATTAAACATTACCCGCAGTTCAACAATAAGACTAATAAGAATAAGAATAATCAATAAAAATGCAATAACACATACAATCACAACTAACACCAAACAAAAAGAAACATCCATCACAGTGAGTCTCCTCCAGTCCCTCCTCACTGTGATGGAAGGCCAAAAATGTCTTTTTCTCTTCCCTGCCGTCTTCTCCTGCGGTCAGGCTGTTGGAGTTGCCACGTCGGGGCGGTCGGGGCTCCCGATATTGAAGCCCCCACTGGACGGTGAAAGGTCCACGGCCTATTTCAGGCCGCGCCGGACGGTGAAAGGTCCGCGGTGGGCCGACCCAAGCCCCGCGATTCGGGGCGGGCGAACACGCTGCCTCTGCCGCTGCCGGAGCTCCCGATGTCGGCCCCCACCCAGGGGCCTGCGGGCTTCCGACGTCCACGCGGCCTGCACCGGAGCCTACGGAGGCGAGTCACAGCCGCTCCCGCAGCATCCGCAGGCAGCCAGCGCCGCAGGTGGTGAATCCGGGCCGCGGGCTCTGCGAACCAGGGCCCCAGGTGGTCCCAGGTGCATGGCCGGTGGTAGGCCGCAGCGGGAACGGAGACACCACACAGAAACAAAGGTCCCGTCTCCGTTCGGGAGAGAGAATTTTACAGTTCCCGTTCCCTCCCCCCCCCCCCCAAACATAACATACAAACACTACACCATATTAAAACTACAATTCACACAAAAACAACAAAAAACACAAAAGACAGACGGACTGCAGGCAAGCCGCAGCTGCGACGGCAGCGCTGGCTCCTCCTACCATGATGTTAAATTACTTCCATTGTCAGAGTGAGGCCCAGCGCAAATTGGAGGAACAGCACCTCATATTGCGCTTGAGCAGCTTACACCCCAGCGGGATGAACATTGACTTCTCTAACTTCAGATAGCCCCTTGCTTTCCCTCTCTCTCCATCCCCGCCCCCTTCCCAGTTCTCCCACCAGTCTTACTGTCTCCGATTGCATTCTATCTCTGTCCCGCCCACTCCCCTGACATCAGTCTGAAGAAGGGTCTCGACCCGAAACGTCGCCCATTCCCTCTCTCCAGAGACGCTGCCTGACCCGCTGAGGTACTCCAGCATTTTGTGTCTATCTTCACGCATAAACTATAGTTCCCCAAATCTCTGCCGCAGAGTCAGGGGGTTTGGGGAGTGGGCAGGAACGGGGTACTGATTGTGAATGATCAGCCATGATCACGTTGAATGGCGGTGCTGGCTCGAAGAGCCGAATGGCCTCCTCCTGCACCTATTGTCTATTGTCTATTGTCTATTGTCTGTTGTCTTTTGTCTATTGTCTATTGTCTGCCCATAATATTGAGCTATGTTATGGGTTTTTTTCTAATTTGCTCATGCAGTAATTTTAGACGGATCTAAAGTAAATAATCGATCTTGGATCCAATGTATCCGTTGGGCATTTATGACATTTTACGTTCTATAATCATGTTCTTACAAACGTCGTTGTTACTGTACACTTAAACAGAATTGTACAGCAACCTCTTCCACAAGAAAGAGATTAGAAGTGTAAAGAGTTTAGTTTAGATCAGTTTAGGTTGGAGATACAGCATGGAAACATGACTATAGGTCCACATCGTTCACACATGTTCTATGTTGCCCCACTTTCTCTTCCACTTCCTGCACACCAGGGGCAATTTACCAGAGGGTCAATTAACCTACAAACCCCCATGTCTTCGGGATGTGGGAGGAAACCGGAGCACCCAGAGGAAACCCACGTGGTCACAGGGAGAACACACAGTACCAAAATCCACACAGACAGCAGCCGCGGTCGGGATCGAACCTGGATCACTGGCGCTGTGAGGCGGCAGCTCTACCATCTGCGACACCGTGCCGGCCAAGAATGGGCAGCAAGAAACAAATGGAGACAGATCCCCAGAATGAATCCCTTGCTTTGGCATATGAGCTGGATAAGAGAGGTTTAGAGGGATATGGGCCAAACGCAAGCAAATGGGACTAGCTTAGATGGGGCATTTTGGTCGGTATGGACGAGTTGGGCCAAAGGGCCTGTTTTCGTGCTGCATAACTCTCTGTCCTAACCATGACATAATTAGATAGTAACGGTGGCTCAGCGGTAGAGTTGCTGCCTCACAGCGCCGGAGACCCGGGTTCAATCCTGACTACAGGTGCTGTCTGTGCGGAGTTTGTACGTTCTCTCCGTGACCTGCGTGGGTTTTCTCCGGGTGCTCCGGTTTCCTCCCACACTCCAAAGTCGTACAGGTTTGTAGGTTAATTTGCTTCGGTGAAAATTGTACAAATTGGCGCCAGTGCGTGTAGGATAGTGTCAGTGTGCGGGGATCGCTGGCCGGCGCGGACTCGGTGGGCCGAAGGGCCTGTTTCCGCGCTGTATCTCTAAACTAAACAAAACATCACGAGTTGAGCAAGCTATATCGGTGTGAATCTGGATTTTGTGAAGCTTATTCACAGGATCTGTTGATTAGATAATTATAGAGAGATATCTAATATGCAATATTGCGCAGGAAAGCGAAAAAAATGGTGCTTTGTGTTGACAGAATAGAATAAATAAGCACTGTTTATTTATAGTTACAATACCTGGCTGTTAATGCCTCCCATGACAACAGAGTATGGTGGTGCTTTAGAGGTAGAATTGGCTTTGAAGTGCAGAGATTGTTGTCATGGGAAACACTGACATCTCCAATGGGTGGGATGGGAACCACGCGTGTTCACCCCAGCGTTTGGTATCCTGGACATGTGGAGATGGTTATGGAGCACGCATGGACATACATGTAGACACACACTCACACGCACAGACACACACACACACACATGCACGGGCACACACACACACACACACACACACACACACACACACACACACACGCACGCACACACAAACACACGCACACACACACACACACATACACACGCACACACACACAGGCACACACACACACACAAACACACGTACACACACACACACACGTACAGGCACACATGTACACACACACACACACATAAACACATACACATCCACACACACACACACAAATACACGTACACGCACGCACACACACACACACACACACACACACAGGCACACATGTACACAGATACACACACAAACACACAGAAATACACAGGCAAACATACACAGAGAAACACGCACACAGACATATACAAACATGCATTTGTTGGTTTACACCGAAGATAGACACCAAAATGCTGGAGTAACTCAGTGGGTCAGGCAGCATCTCTGGAGGACATGGATAGGTGAAATTTCTGGTCGTGATCTGACTGTAGTACATTTTCTTTAGACTTTAGAGATAAAGCATGATAACAAGCCTTCAGACGGGTCTGAAGAAGGGTTCCGACCCGAAACGTCAGCCAACCCTTTTGTCCAGAGATGCTGCCTGACCCACTGAGTTACTCCTGCATTTTGTGTCTATCTTTAACCAAAGGAACCTTTGCAGTCATTACCCTGAACTCTGATCAAAGACCTGCAGTATGTGGAGAAATATAGTCTTTTCACAGTGTGTTAGAGATGAGCTTCTCTTTTGCATGGGCTAATTCTCTTTGACAATACAGATGTCAGTCCTCATTAAAGTCTGAAATTCAGGACTGAGCAACAAATCACAGATTTCCATGTCATGATTAAACAAGACAGATTTTTGTAAGGTGATGATATTAAGGTTGATTGGACAAAGGTGGATAACTAGAATGAAGAGACAAATCAGAAATGACCTAACTTCTTCAGTCTGAAGAAGGGTCTCGACCCGAAACGTCGCCCATTCCTTCCCTCCTGAGATGCTGCCTGACCTGCTGAGTTACTCCAGCGTTTTGTGAATAAATACCTTCGATTTGCACCAGCATCTGCAGTTATTTTCTTACACTAACTGTACGGAGGAACAGGTTCATTGTTCATAAGTTCATAAGTTCATGTTCATGAGTCCATAAGTGATTGGAGCAAAATTAGGCGTTTGTCGGCACTGGGCCTGTACTCGCTGGAGTTTAGAAGAATGAGGGGGGACCTCATTGAAACGTACAGAATTATGAACGGCCTGGATAGAGTGGATGTGGAGAGGATGTTTCCACTAGTGGGAGAGTCTAGGACCAGAGGTCGTAGCCTCAGAATTAAAGGACATTTCTTTAGGAAGGAGATGAGAAGGAATTTTTTTAGTCAAAGGGTGGTGAATCTGTGGAATTCTGCTCCTACTACCTACGACCTTATGACCTAATTGTGCCATTCGGCCCATCGAGTCTACTCTGCCATTCAATCATGGCTGACCTATCTTTTCTCCTAACCCCATTCTCCTGCCTTCTCCCCACAACCCCTGACACCCGTACTAATCAAGAATCTATCTATCTCTGCCTTAAAAATATCCATTGAATTGTCCTCCACAGCCTTCTGTGGTAATGAATTCCTTCTGTGGCTCTGACTAAAGAAATTCCTCCTCACCTCCTTCCTAAAGGAACGCCCTTTAATTCTGAGGCTGTGACCTCTGGTCACAGAGTTGCTGAGCTCTGCCCAAAATATTTTTATGGTTGGGTTTATCTTTGCAGTTTGTTGTGAATCTCAAAGTCTAAACCACACCAACTGGGACTTTCTCTGTACATGGTTTCCACAAAAACGACTAATATCTGTCCATTGGCAACTGTAGAGTTGAAATCCATGATTGTCACGGGGTCATAGTCAGTCATGCGGATGTACCAAGATACAGTTAAAAACTTTATTTTGTTTGCCTGATCATTTGGTAGTTTAGTTGTTTCGTTTAATTTAGAGATACAGCCCAGAAACAGGCCCTTCGTCCCACCGACCAGCGAATGTACATTCTCCCCGTGACCACGTGGGGTTTTCTCCGAGATCTTCGGTTTCCTCCCGCACTCCAAAGAAGTACAGGTTTGTAGGTTAATTGGCTGGGTGTAAATGTAAATTGTCCCAAGTGTGTGTGGGATAGTGTTAGTGTGCGGGGATCGCTGGTCGGCGCGGGCTCGGTGGGCCGAAGGGCATGTTTCCACGCTGTATCTCTAAACTAAACTAAACTGAACTAAACTAAACTAAACAACCAGAGGAATCCCACAAGATCGGACTGTCATATGTTAAAAGACTGGAGCGACTAGGCTTGTATACACTGGAATTTAGAAGGATGAGAGGAGATCTTATCGAAACGTATAAGATTATTAAGGGGTTGGACACGTTAGAGGCAGGAAACATGTTCCCAATGTTGGGGGAGTCCAGAACAAGGGGCCACAGTTTAAGAATAAGGGGTAGGCCATTTAGAACGGAGATGAGGAAACACTTTGTCAGTCAGAGAGTTGTGAATCTGTGGAATTCTCTGCCTCAGAAGGTAGTGGAGGCCAATTCTCTGAATGCATTCAAGAGAGAGCTGGATAGAGCTCTTAAGGGTAGCGGAGTCCGGGGGTATGGGGAGAAGGCAGGAACGGGGTACTGATTGAGAATGATCAGCAATGATCACATTGAATGGTGATGCTGGCTCGAAGGGCCGAATGGCCTCCTCCTGCACCTATTGTCTATTGTCTATTGTCTAACTATTCCAAAGACGTACAGGTATGTAGGTTAATTGGCTGGGTAAATGTAAAAAACATTGTCCCTAGTGGGTGTAGGATAGTGTTAATGTACGGGGATCACTGGGCGGCACGGACTTGGAGGGCCGAAAAAGGCCTGTTTCCGGCTGTATATATATGATATGATATGATAACTCCACACAGACGCTACCCGAGACCAGGATGGAACCCGGGTCCCTGGCGCTGTGAGGCAGCAACTCCACCAGCTCCATCCTCAGTCGTGTGTCCGTGAATGATGCCAGACATGGATACAGTTAACAGAGGTCAACCACAACATTGCCTTTGGTCAGGCCTCAGTGGAGCCTGAACCATCAGTAATCCATCACTGGTTCGTGTTCCGTGAGATTTCAATTTGCCACATCTTTCATCTTTGTGGCAACTGAGTATTGTTTATTCCCAATACAAACGTTAAAATGTTTATTTATGTATTTCCAATACAAATATTTAAATCACACAGAAGGGTCAAAACTCTTCGCATATCCCACCCGAATATTCACCTTTATAACATGTAGTAAATTCCGCAAAACCATCAAAGCACCTGAAACCATTTTTCTGGTGAGAGGGAAAATACCTGATTGATTCATTGCTATTGCTGCAGTTTTCTCTGAGTGAGGTTTTTTTTTGGCATCTTGTTGGGGCGGCACGGTGGCGCAGCGGTAGATTTGCTGCCTCACAGCGCCAGAAACCGGGTTCCATCCTGACCACGGGTGCTGCCTGTACGGAGTTTGTACGTTCTCCCTGTGACTGCGTGGATTTTCTCCGGGTGCTCCGGTTTCCTCCCACACTCCAATGACGTGCAGGTTTTCTTTTAGGTTCATTGGCTTCAGTAAAATGTTAAATGTGTGATTTAATATTTGTATTGGAAATAAAGAAATGAAAAATTTAACATTTGTGTAGCTTAGTTTAGAGGTACAGTGTGGAAACGGGCCCTTCAGCCCACCGAGTCCGTACCAACCAGCGATTCCCACACTCCAAAAGACCTACAGGTTTGTGGGTTAATGGCTGCAGGTTTGTGGGTTTGTGGCTGCAGTAAAATCTGTACATTGTCCCTCGTGTGTAGGATAGTGCTAGTGTACGGGGATTGGTGGCCAGCATAGACTCAGTGGACTGAAGGGCCTGTTCCTGCGCTGTATCTCCAAACTAAACTAAGCTAAACTAAACTGCAGATGCTGGTTTACCAAGGAAAGACGGAAAATGCTGGAGTAACTCAGCGGGTCAGTCTGAAGAAGGTTCCCGACACGAAACATCGCCTACCCATGTGTCCATGTCCCTATCCTGGGGGTGTGTAAGAAAGAACTGCAGATGCTGGTTTAAACTGAAGATAGACACAAAAAGCTGGAGGAACTCAGCGGGACGGGCAGCATCTCTGGAGAGAAGGAATGGGTGACGTTTCGGGTCACAAATCCGTATCCAGGGACCCGTTGAATTGAGTTTCTTCGGCATTTTGTGTCTTTGCAGAAATTAAGACCATTGATTTCAGTAGGAATCAACTCTACTAGGTAACCTAACAATGAATGTAAAGATGGAAATCCAGAAATATGGTTTCCATAAACCTGCTTTCCTGTTTTATTTCAGTTAGCATGTTTGAATTTGATCCATTTTCCATCACTTATTTCCCAAAAGGAAGTGAAACAAAATAACACACTGAACCAGAATTTGGTTTCAAAACTGAGTCTTATACTTTTCAGTCTGAACTTGAGGTTCCGTTTATTGAACGTAAAGATATTTCCTGGCAGTTGCTCGAGCCAATATTTTGTCGTCCAAGAACACGTTTTGTCCCAAAAGGAGAAATATTGGAATCATCTAAATGCTAAATTTAATTTCATTCGAAGCTAAGCTTTTCACTTCTGAGTGAAACATTTGTCCTTCAGGTTCAAGAGCTCACGGAGCTAGTGGAATCAAGGGATACGGGGAGAAGGCAGGCACGGGTTACTGATTGTGGATGATCAGCCATGATCACGGGCGGCACGGTGGCGCAGCGGTAGAGTTGCTGCCTTACAGCGAATGCAGCGCCGGAGATTTAGGTTCAATCCTGACCACGGGTGCCGTCTGTACGGAGTTTGTACGTTCTCCCCGTGACCTGCGTGGGTTTTCTCCGAGATCTGCGGTTTCCTCCCACACTCCAAAGACGTACAGGTTTGTAGGTTATTTGGCTGGGCAAATGTAAAAAAAAAATTTTTGTCCCTAGTGTGTGTAGGATAGTGTTAATGTGCAGGGATCGCTGGGTGGCGCGGACCCGGTGGGCCGAAGGGCCTGTTTCCGC